>NC_087250.1:14477500-14637500 GCF_037042905.1 Lytechinus pictus | reverse complement strand
ACCCATCCTCTCAGGAAATGGTTCCTCAACAGAGAACATCTCCCTTTTTGTTGATTACCACATTAAGCCCCTTGTCTCACGTGCACCCTCTTACATCCACGACACTCCAGACTTTCTCAGGAAACTAAATGACATCAAGGACCAGATACCCGAGACTGCGATCATCGGCACTTTCGATGTTTCTTCACTGTACACCAGCATTCCCCACGACGAAGGTATCCAAGCATCATGTGTGAAGCCTTGGCCGCCAGTGGCCATTCCAGTCCCCCCATATTTTATATCAAATCTCTGATGTCTCATGTACTAACAAAAAACAACTTCACATTCATGGGCAAGCACTACCTACAGATATTCGGTACAGCAATGGGCACCTGGATGGCTCCTTCATTCGCCTGTCTCTTCATGACCAAGCTGGAACAGCAGATGTTAGATTCAGCCCCCTGTCGCCCATGGATTTGGTGGCGTTACATAGACGACATTTTCTTTATCTGGACCAGGGATGAAGATAGCCTCCATACATTCATTGACCATATCAATTCCTTCCACAGGACCATCAAATTCACTTCTGATTTCTCCCAACAGGAAACCCACTTCCTTGATGTCACAATCCAGAAAAAGCCTAACGGTATCACCACTACCCTATACACTAAACCCACAGATACCCACCAGTACCTCCACTCATCCAGCTGCCACCCCCGTCACTGCAAAACCGGCATCGCTTACAGTCAAGCCCTCAGACTTCGCCGTATCTGCTCCGAGGACCCTGATTTTTCCTTCCATGCCAGGAATTTGCAGAAACATCTCTGTGCCAGGGGCCACGGGGCCAGGGCAGTCCAACTGGCAATTAACAAAGTTCGTTCTCTCCCCTGATCTGAAGTTCTCAAACCAAAAAGTGACAAGGAGACTACGGACAGAATACCGCTTGTAACCACCTTCCATCCCAATCTACCCCCTCTCCGCAAAATCCTGTGTGATAACCACCACATTTTACACACTTCTGATCGTCTCCAACAGGCCGTTCCCGATACTCCCCTTCTAGCATACCGACGCCCACCGAATCTCAGGGACCTCATTGTTCGTGCTGAAGTGCCCTCCCTCACTAACCATTCTTCTCCCATACAGCATGGCACCTTCAAATGCACCAGCAACAGGTGCATCATATGTGAAATACACCTTCACGAGGGCGACACTTTCACCAGCAACTCTACCAGCCTGTCTCACCAAATCAAGGGCAACATCACATGCACTACCACTAATGTTGTATATCTCATCACTTGCAGAGTTTGTAGGGTACAATACATAGGGGAAACCAAGAACACACTCAAGAAACGATTCTACGGGCACAGATCCACCGTCAACACAGCAAAGCTGGACACTCCAGTTGGCAGCCATTTTAACCTCCCCAACCACTCCATCACTGACATGATGCTACAGGGCATCGAATCTTTAGGTACCCGTCCTGACTCAGTCCGTACTAGCAGAGAGAAGTTCTGGATGAGACGACTTCGCACCACCCATCCTCATGGCCTGAACATCCAAGAGGGGAACGACTGATTATTCTTTCCTATCCACTTTCAATTTATATATACATATAATTTTTCCCCTCAGCTCTTTTGAATAGTTACATTATAGTTTCTTCCTCTACTTTCCCCCATATCTCATACAAGCTCAGCTCCAATTTTCCTTCCTTATTCAGGCGATATAATAATTATTATATATATATTTTTTTTTCTCCACTCACCTCTTTTAGATTTACCACATTGGCTTATTTACATGTATACTATGGTTCTTCATAATACACCCCCTCTCTTCTATATTTGCTTTTACCTTTTTAGGCAATTTGCTTCCTCTTTTTCACATATACAGGTTGTTTGTTTGTTTGTTTGTTTTTGTTTTTTTCCTACTATATAGTCTTATGTTTTTTATTCCCGTCACACCTAGCGGATTACAATACCAGTTACACCATATGTGTATTTTTATTTTTTCATATACATTTCTTTTTTGGATATATTTATATACATATCACTTATAGATACATATTTACACTTACCTTCTTCTCTTAGTTTGTTTTATGCTTTATCATATATACTTATATGTCTTTTGCACATTATCAAATGTTCCCCATTCTTTTCCTTTTTTTCCCCACTCTTATGCACCAGTTTATTATGCCTTTCTTTGTAACCTGTTTGACCCACCTCTCACTAATTCTCTTGTTATTCATCTCTTCCTCATACCCTCTATCACTGTTTTGTTCCAGATCCTGTTTGATGTTGCCTGCCTCATTATCTTAATCCCTCTTGGCTTGAGGTCTTTTACTGGCCTTACTTACACTAACTTCCCTTTGTGTCTGCCTACTCCTTTTCTTTCATCCCCTTCACTAACCTGATTGGTCTTCTCTACTCACTAATGCCCCTTTTGTCTCCTTGTTTCTAGTGTTGCTGTAGCTTGTCTGTGGTCTATATTATGGTTGTTCCACTTTATACGTTTGTCATTTTGCCTCCGACGAGGATTCTGCTAGGATCGAAAGCTTCGGCCCCTATTGACTTTCTAATTTACTCCATTGGCTCTCTTTTATTAGATAAGCAGTTTTCAGCAGCTTCTTTTTGCCATCTTTCTTTTCTTGTAACATATTGATATTAAAACAAGTTGACAAATACTTATAATTTTATTAATAGGGAAACTATAAATTACAACCTCTGCTTTTTAAATAGTTTGCCCTTCATATTCTCATCTTATTGATATATCTGTCTCCAATCCAAACGTTCAATTATATAACATTTGTCTGATTTATTATGAATTATGGTGATGTATTGTATTATTTTATCATCAATGATTTACTGTCTTTTGATGGAAGTTACATTGTATTTGATATTTTATGAGATATGAAAATAAACCAAACTGAAACTGAAACATAAATCGGACACCACTACCAACATAACCCTTCCCACCACTTCTACCCTCCCACCACTACTTCTGCAACCTCAACCAACACAGTGAACCACCACACAACTTACTCCTCATCATACGGCGAATCCATCACCTGAAGAGTAGCGGCCTGAAAGTCCTGTATCAGAAGCCTGTCCATGTAACTCTTCCACGATCTCGTTACATTGGGCAATTCTTTCTCCTTGAAGCTTGGTGGGGCGCTCTCTTTGACAGATTCCTATCAGCAATAAAAATACAAATAAAACAAAGTTTCAGTTTTTCACAATCAATTCAGTTTTTACCTTGTGAGCTTTCGCCTACTTGTTTCTGCAGGCTTCTTTAGACTAGCGCCATCGTGCCATAGATGGGGTAGTATTGGCAGCATGGCAGACCTGAGAGCAATGTTTAAGAAAAGACCACATAAATAATGCTTTTCAGACATGTATGTGCCCCAAGACTCTGGAATGACCTTCCAAGATATATGTGACTTTCTCCTTCTTTGAAAGTATTTAAGAAACATCTCAAGACTCTGCTTTTTAATCAATAATATTTACATGTATTACAGTAGTTATTATAATTTTCTATTCAATCATTGTGTAAAGCGCTGTGAAACGATGATATATTGTAAGAGCGCTATATAAATGAACATATTATTATTATTATTAAATAAAAAATTAAACTTTTATTTTAAAGCGGAATCCAACCATGGTCATAAATTGTTGTGTGATAGAGGAGAAAAATATAAAATAAAACAGAAAAGTTTGAAAGAAATCAGATAAGCAATAAGAAATCTACGGCTGTTTTTAAATTTAGATACCTACATTAAGACTACGTAAGTTTTGACAAGTGGTAGGGACAACTTTCCCAAAGGCCACGTAATTTATCAGGGATTTATGATTATACAAATAATGAATGTTTATGAGTGCAATGGACAGAATACTTCATCTTTCACCGAATGAAGTATTCTGTCCATTGCACGAATGAAGGAACATTCATTGTTTGGTTTATATGACACTTAAAACTAGATTATTTTTCATATGAAATTGATCAATTTAGGTGCAAAATATGATTGTGCAGTGCGAGCTTGGTCTGTTGAATATTGATTGTCAATTCCATGCATTCTATGAAGGGATTGTAATTATAGATACATGTATATGAATGCTTTGTTCCAACTTACAGTACATTTTAAGAGAGCTTTGCAAACATGCGCGCTGTAAACACGCAGTCTCGGTGCACGCGTGCAATGGACAAAATCGTATGGATCCAAAATTACACGATGAATGGATCCTAAATTGCACGGTCGATGACGTCATTGTAAAATGGTCCAAATGATCGATGTCAAACAGCCAATCAAATGACAAAGATCTGTCTAGGTGTCATATTATTTCCATTGAGTACAGGTCTACATTCCCCTGGGGCAGTAATCAAAACATAACTAATAAGGTAGCACTTTCTTTTATGTCTTCATGAAAAAAAGAAAAATATAATTTGAAGTTAAACTTTTGAAAAAGAAATGACAAGTTAGCCATTTTATGTATTGGAGTATTAATAGATGAGTAGTCCTTGTCGTACATGTACACCACTATGACATCAGTCACCGATGCAGCCAATTTGAAGTCTCCATGGGTATAGTGACTACCAATTTTTTCAAAACTTAAAAAATTCATAACTTCTTTTATTGCTTATCTGATATTGTTCAAACTTTCCCCTAGATCTTCTTGTCTAATTTATCTTTTTCCTTTAAACATAGCTTTTCATTTGGGGAGGATCCCTCTTTAATACTGATCAGTTAAGAGCTTTGTTTATTTCTCGAAGGGTCGCAAACAGCTAAATTACTAATTGAAAGTATCTGGATATGGATGCAGTGATAATATTACTTTCAATGAGAGTCACTTCTAATGTCCTACATGTACTTACATTTGGACCTGGTTTCATAAAACTTGTTATAATAACAAATTTGCAATAATAGCTTAAAGCTACTGGCCTGTTTTCTGAACTCGGGTTTAAATTAAACCCTGGTTTAAAGTTGTGGTTTAATTATGGAGAGCCAATTGGAGCACAAATCCCTAACAGTACACATTCAATTTATTAACTGATATGACACCCAAATTGTTTGTAATTGTCTGGGAATGATAACTGTAGTATTATTCTTTATTATGAAAGCAAAAGGAAACAAAATAGTAAACATAAGAATATACAATGCAAACAAAATTTTTGAATTTTTGGCTCCCCATAATTTTAGCAGAGAGTTAGACCATGGTCTAAGTTAAACCTGACTTCAGAATACGGGCCACTGAAATCACTGAATCTGATTAGCCAATAGTAAACTTGTTATACATTTACATGTTGCTTTTGTAACATGTCTTCATGAAAAGGGATCCCAGTCAACAATCAATGCTGGGCAGATATAGAGTCATTACAGTGTGTCCCACAACCGCAAATCAAATAGACAAATGACCTATCGTTGTAAAGCTTAGAGTCTGCTCTTTCATTTGAAATAACTTAGGATTATTCCTCATTCATGTATCAATGAGCAAAAGCAATTTGAAGAGAGGAAACAAAAGTCACTTGGCGGGCGGTATCTGGGTTTCAAAATGAAAATAATTTAAAAAAAAGTTCAATATCTGCTCTTTGATACCTCAATTACAGAAAATGGCTAAGAAATATAACAAAGTTATGTTTATTTGAAATAAGGCTCGAATTCCAATAATTTCATAAAATGAAGAGGTTTCACAGGATAGCTTTCAGCCTTATTCGACACCTCGTTTTGTTGACGATCAGCCATGCATAAAGTCTTTTGTTAACCATGTGATAGCTTAGGTGTGAAACCGGTGAAAACATGTACTATATATTTTATGAAATTATGGAAATACAAGCAATGTATCGAAGAAACATATCTTTGTTATTTCTTGACCATTTTATGCGATTTAGCTATCATTATCAAATTAAAGAGCAGTTATTGAACTATTAGGCATGTGATATTCTTGTTGACATATTGATATCCCCCACCAAATGAGTTTTTGATATCCTTTCTTCAAATTGTTTTTATTCACTCATGCATGGATGAGAAATCTTGTTAGTTATACTATCTGAAAGAGGAGATTCTAAGCTTTACAATGGTAGGTCATTTGTCTATTGTATATGTGATGAAGTTATGATAAACCATTGCTAAATCTCGATTTCATTTTTTGTGGGATGCACTGTATACTAAAGTCCAAAGAATTCAGATTTTTAAAATGAAAATTCCTTGCTTTCCAGTGTTCTATACATGTACATCACATTGTATGACTTTCAGTGAAAAGCATCAACATATCAAAAAACAATGTTCCATACATTAAGAAAACATAAGTTTCCACTTTCCACACTTTTTCAAGGAAACCATTGAACACCTATCTCACAAATATAGTGATTGGATATCTGTATGTTATATCATAATACTACATGTACAAAACAATATCTTTAGAAAATTAGCCCATTCTATAATAAAGATTCAAAAGACTTTTTTGTTTCATATCATAAGGAAAAAAATAAATTTGGGGGGCAAATACAAGGCAAACGCCAAGCGTTGTCTCGCCTGCATATTGCAGTCATGAAGAGACTGCATGTCAAAACTATGCTATATGACTTCTGAGGCTGTCAGCAGTTAAGGGGGTGAATTGTGGTTTTGACAGTTTACATATGCATTAATGGTATAGGCCTACTTTATCCCTAGAAAATCAGATAACACTAAGAATGCTGTTAATACTATGAAGCTATAATTATTTCCATGCAAGTAAGGAAATTAATGTTTGTGAAAAAGAATGTAATTAATAATAATGTGAGTAAAATTGTAGAATTAAATTAATTATTAAGGTGTTATGGCAAACTTATTGTTTGAAAAAATGGAGGAGAAGATTGTACATGAAAGATAAATATAAAAACTTATTGTGTGTGATTTTTAGCCATCTTGCCTTCATTTTAGCAGTAGGGTTTTCGAAATTGATCTGTGTGCATATGATAAGTAAAGGATGCAAGAGTGAAGTACTACAAGATAAAATAAGTAATAGGGTATGAGTAGGAAGTTTAAAAGAGTGCATTTTTTTATAAGCACATTTTGATTAAAGGCTATGATAGATGTGGGGGCAAAATGTCCTGCACCTTCAAGAGATGGACCTCTGTTACGAGTTTGGCAATCCCACCTCGAAGCTATAGAAAGTTATTGTGTGTACAACACAGCACAGTGCCAGTCATGGAAAGTTCATTGACCTTTGACCTTAATCAAATTCAACTCACATTCGAACTTGACCTGCACCTTTAAGAGATGGACCTCTTGTATCAATTTGGCAATCCTACCTCGAAGATATAAAAAGTTATTATGTGTACAACACAGCACAGTGAAGTCATGGAAAGTTCATTGACCTTTGACCTTTATCAAATTCAACTCATATTCGAACTTGACCTGCACCTTCAAAAGATGGACCCCTTGTATCAATTTGGCAATCCTACCTCGAAGATATAGAAAGTTATTGTGTGTACAGCACAGCACAGTGCCAGTCATGGAAAGTTCATTGACCTTTGACCTTATTCAACTTCGGCTTACATTTGAACTTGACCTGCACCTTCAAGAGATGGACCTCTGTTATGAATTTGGCAATCTCACCTCGAAGCTACAGAAAGTTATTGTGTGTACAACACAGCACAGTGCTAGTCATGGAAAGTTCATTGACCTTTGACCTTATTCAAATTCGACTCATATTCGAACTTGACCTGCGCCTTCAGGAGTTGGACCTCTGGTATGAATTTGGTGATCCCACCTCGAAGATGTAGAAAGTTATTATGTGTACAACATAGCACAGTGCCAGTCATGGAAAGTTCATTGACCTTTGACCCTTGACCTTATTCAAATTCGACTCATATTCGAACTTGACCTGTGCCTTCAGGAGATGGACCTCTGTTATGAATTTGGCGATCTCACCTCGAAGCTACAGAAAGTTATTGTGTGTACAACACAGCACAGTGCCAGTCATGGAAAGTTCATTGACCTTTGACCTTAATCAAATTCAACTCACATTCGAACTTGACCTGCACCTTTAAGAGATGGACCTCTTGTATGAATTTGGCAATCCTACCTCGAAGATATAAAAAGTTATTATGTGTACAACACAGCACAGTGAAGTCATGGAAAGTTAATTGACATTTGACCTTTATCAAATTCAACTCATATTCGAACTTGACCTGCACCTTCAAAAATGGACCCCTTGTATCAATTTGGCAATCCTACCTTGAAGATATAGAAAGTTATTGTGTGTACAGCACAGCACAGTGCCAGTCATGGAAAGTTCATTGACCTTTGACCTTAATCAAATTCGACTTATATTCGAACTTGACCTGTGCCTTCAGGAGATGAACCTCTGGTATGAATTTGGTGATCCCACCTCGAAGATATAGAAAGTTATTATGTGTACAACATAGCACAGTGCCAGTCATGGAAAGTTCATTGACCTTTGACCTTAATCAAATTCGACTCATATTCGAACTTGACCTGTGCCTTCAGGAGATGGACCTCTGGTATGAATTTGGTGATCCTACCTCGAAGCTATAGAAAGTTATTGCGTGTACAACACAATTGTTGATGACGACGACGAGTCGATGATGCCGACGCCGCCGGAAATAGTGATACCTATGTCTCACTCCGCTAAGCAGGCGAGACAAAACCAATTATTTCCTGCTAAATTGCTAAATACACCTACTAAAATTATTTTATTTCATACAGTTCAACTAGTGGTTGCTTTGGGGAAGAAAGGGATAAAAAAAGAGAGAAGGTAGGAAAAACCCAATAAGACACCATTCATCATTATTGATTTGAGTACTCAGAAAATGTTTGCTTTATTAAAGGAAGTGAAACATTAAAATCCTTACATCCTGGTAATAAATTTATCCAGTTATTTACTTAATAACAATATAATTGTACATTCCTAGTACTTATTACGAATCAGACCCGAAATCGAAAGTAGAACAGCTATAAAATAGACTCATTACAAACTATTGTTTTCTAATAAAAGCACAGTTAGGTTGCAACCTTCCAATGATGTACAGTGTACATGTATTTCAGAGAGATTAACAATCCCAATGTTATCAGGAGCTATCTGACCTTTGACACTCGGTTATCAAACTACGATTTTGTGATTTTAAGTTGCATTCGAGCTCCAGAAACTCTGACTTTATTCATCAGTCTCCTTTCGATACACTGATGAAATCACTGATTTGCGGAACAATCCGTCCCTTGCCACTTCATCTCTGTAATCCTTTCTTTGCTTCAGACTGTTTTAAGTCATATCTGCACAGAAGCATAACATATCAATTTTGCAGCTGCTTTGTTCTTCATGTCAACAATGAATTTGAAATGATTATTCAGCAGCAAATGTCGCTACAGACAACCTTTCAAGGGGAGGAGGTCTATGGACGAGGCACGATTCCTGACTCTCTTGCTGCAATTTAAAGTGATCAAGACATTTGCTTTGGCAGTGGTGACATCGCAATTTGGAAGACAATTCCAAACTGCAGTTTGTCATTGTACATATACATGCAGCTTTGGCTTTTCTGAAATTAAAAAAGGAGATGCTGATTTTGTACTTGTGAAAACATTTTTACACCACTACCTGAAAGCCAGCACCCAGCAGTCTTACAGATAGATTTATCCATCCTGAGAGTAACTTGGGTAGGATTGTTAAGTTGTGACACCTTCGAGATCACAATCATGCTGGCTGTTAATACCACAATGAACGTCTCCAGGGTTTCCTCCTGTCTGGGGATACTGTTCTTTACCATGTCCCTGCTTCTGGCTGAGTGGCCTGTCAAGGAAGTTTCAGGAAGTCTCAGCTCTGAGTCGACCGAAGGATGCATCCTCAAGAACAAAAACCTTGGAACAAAAGCCATCTGCTCTCACCTACACCTCAAATCTGTTCCTCAGGATCTCCCAAGCAACGCAGTAACGGTCGATCTATCCTTTAATTCGATACCAACCTTGCTCAACGGTTCTTTTGCATATCTTCTAAATATCACTTCCTTAGGACTTGAACACAATGTTCTGTCGAAGATAGAACATGGTGCCTTTGAGCCTCTGAGCCACCTCAGGAACTTATCTCTAAAACACAACAGATTGGATTCTCTACCCTCAGGGTTGTTCCGTGCGAACCTTTTACTCTCTATACTCATCCTTGGCAAAAACAGATTGGTTTCTTTTCCAAGCAGTGCACTTCCTTGGTCCAACAGCATCACGACCCTTGATGTATCTCAGAATAGAATCGCTTTCCTTGATGCCCTTGACTTTGACCCGCTAGAGAACTGCTCACTGGAAAAACTATATATTGGAAGAAATGCCTTACATACTCTTCCTTTTAAGGTTTTCTCCACTTTAAATACAGTCAAGTGGATGTCGCTGTCAAAGAACAATTTTCTAAACTTTACCCCATCTGCGGTTTTAGGGAGAAGTGCTATTACACATCTAGATTTAAGTTCTTGCAATATTGAAAATATAATTTCACGGAACAAATCTCACATTGCTGTAGAAGATCACGGGCAAATATCTATGATAATCATGACAGGAAACAGAATACGATATTTACCTGATTATGCGTTTTGGGGGTTCAATCAGACAAAAACTATTTCGCTTCACAACAGCAGAGTTGCCAGCTTATCTAGTAAATCATTCTGTGGATTGAACAACCTAACTGATTTGGATTTGTCTTATAATCTCTTGACAACTCTGAGCTTGAAGACATTCTCCTGCCTGCACATGTTATCCACACTTAAGCTGAATGGTAATCAGATTGCAAGTCTATTTATTGATTTAGTATCAGGCTTATTCTCACTCTCCCAACTCAACTTGGCACATAATAATATAGAAGAAATTCCGAGGAGCAACGTGACAATTCCTTCAGTAGAATATATAGACCTGTCTTTTAACAAATTCAAAACGATCCGAAGGTTCTTAATGTGGAGTTTCACAAATCTTCAAATTCTGAACATGTCCAACAATGGCATCTCTCAGTCATTCTCCCCATACTCTTTTATCAACTTGAGACACCTTCAAGAGCTGCATCTCACCAACGAGAATCAGCAACTCATCAATGGCGCTTTTCGCTACCTGGGACATCTGCAAGTGTTGGATTTGTCCTTTGCTCCGTTAAAGATTACCACCCTGAGGCAATTTACAAATGCTTCATCGCTCAATAGGCTAATCATGCGAGACTGCAGCTTGAAAAGTGCAGATATACACCATGCTAAGACAAATAGGACCCTCTTTTGGGGATTAAATTCCCTGATAGTTCTGGACCTGAGACAAAATCAGTTTGATATGTTAGCACCAGGTACTTTCAACCCCATGAAGAAACTCAGGGTTCTTTACCTGTCTCAGTGTACTATATCAGTTCTGAGCTGTGGTGTCTTTGATAGCCTGACTGCCCTCACAACTCTGGACGTCCGGGACAATGCGATTATGAAGGTACCCGAGTCCCTGCTTCAAAGGCAACACCACCTTGCCGTTCTGTTCTTAGGCAATAATAAACTTGAGACCATTCCAAGAACATTGTTCAAGGAAACCACCTCTTTGCACAGTCTGTTCATCCAACAAAACAGAATCACCACCATAGAACCAATGACGTCCTTCCCAACGAATACGACACTGAGAATAGATGCTGCTGGAAACCCATTCTCCTGTACTTGCCAACTGAGTTGGTTTGTGAAATGGCTTCGATCTGGCAACATTGAACTCAGGCATCCAAAGCAAACTCTCTGCTCACTAACATCAATCAAAGCAGAGGTGGATTCACCCATACTAACATTTAACCCAGACAAATATTGTGGAATAAACTTTGTGATGATCACAAGTGTATGCCTTTCAGGTCTTCTGGTATTGGTGATTGGCCTGGTGGCTTACCGGCAGCGATGGTGGCTGAACTACAAGTTCTTCCTCCTGAAGCTAGCCATCTTTGGCTACGAGGAAATCAACCATGAATTTGATGCACAGGACTACGAATACCAGCTAAACATTATGTATAACGAAGACGACCAGGAATGGGTTGACGGCGTCCTGAAGCCAGTTCTGCAGGAAAGGTTTCCACATCTCCAGAAGGTGGCCTTTGGGGACAATGACCTCAACATTGCGATGTTCTACATCAATGCTCTTCACTATGTTGTTGATAACAGTTTCAAGACGGTCCTTTTGATCAGCTATAACTGTATAAATGACGCTTGGTTCTTGACCAAGTTGCGCATTGCCCTGGAGCAAATGAACGATACCAAACTGGACATGGTCATCCTGATTTTCCTTGAGGACATCCGGGATGCTGACCTTCCGTACCTAGTTCGGTTGTTCTTGAGTAAGAACAAACCTTACATGCTCTGGACAGATGATGAGGATGGTCAGGAACTCTTCTGGGCTCAGTTTGAGAAGAGCATGAGATCCAATAGGGCCATCAATAGTGTTATACCTGTTTAATCTATTTTAAAACTTATAGGTGATCAAGATTTTTTTTCCACTTGTCCTCTCCAGGACCCTGTTGCAGAAGGTTACTTCAATGGTATTGAACTTTGCTACAAATGGTTACCTCCATGAAATTCTTGAATTTGATTGGATGTGGAGCGCTATGACCACGGAGGTTGCCATTGGTTGGCAAAGTTCCCATAGTATTAACTTTTCTACAACCAGGAACCGGGTGGGTGCATCATGATGTGGTGGTTCTGACTCTCGCCTTTTAAACAGAGGGTCGTGGGTTTGAATCTATGGTGTGTTTTCCTGTCAGCAAGAAATTTATCCACACTGTACTGCGCTCGAACGAGGCAAGTTGAATGGGTACCGGCAGGATTGATTCCTTGAATGCACTGAGCGAGCGCTTGTGATGGCAACTCGAGCTACAGCTGGGGTAATAAAAGCAGCACTTTGCATCCTCGGGCAAAAAGCACTCTAAAAAGCTGGCTATAAATATTACAATTATTAAGAAGTGGAAGGCATGCAATAATATAGTAGATCTACCCATTGACCCTAAATGTACATGTATACTGCTCTGTATTCAGGGTTCCCAGATTTTCAAGAAAACAAAATTCCCTGATTCAGTTTAAAATTACCTGATAATTATCTAAACCCATTCCCACTTTCGCATGTGTTTCTAAGTTGTTGCAGTGAATTACATGTATTTTCAGTATAAAAACAATAATGTAAAACTAATTATTACCACCATAACCAGCCATTCAATGGATGTTGTTTCAATATTCAACAAAATATCTGACTACCGTGCTTTTGACTTTTGGGCTGATCAAAATTCCCTGATTTTCCCCCAATTTGAGGTATTTTCTATCAAATTCCCTGATTTTTCCCTGACTGGATAAAAAGTAAAATAATTTTCTCTGATTTCCCTGATGGGCTGGGAACCCTGGTATTTAATTTCAGGATACTTTCTCTTTCCCCCTTCTATCAACCCTGAATTCATACTAAAAAAAAAAAACCTTTTATACTATCCTTTTCACATTATCTTTTCAAAAAAAGTAGTGAGTTTTCTTCATGGTAGGCAGCTGTGAATACTGATTCTGTTTGTTGCTGCATACACACTCTGTTGTACAAAAGTGCATGGAAGCAGGAGACCGTCAAAAACACGGATATACGTCGTGTCGTAATTCAATTTACCACACGACGTAAACAATTACGTCGTGTAGTAATTCGAAATACTACACGACGCAATTCCGAATTACTGCCCAATGATTTAATGTCATGACGTTAAATGAATTAGTGTCGCTACATTAAATAATTGAGGTCGTGTAGCAATTCGAAAAACTACACGACGTAAATAATTACGTCGTGTAGTAATTCCAATTACTACACTACCTAAAGAATTACGTCGTGTAGTAAATAATTACTACAAAACGTAATTCCGAATTACTGCTCAACGATTTAACGTCATGACGTTAAATGAATTAGTGTAGTGACGTCAAATCAACCAATGAGATCGTTCGTTATATGAGCGCAATGCAAAGAGCTGAGACTACAGAGTATTGTACCGGAACGTACCGGCAGTGCCAGAGCAGCGCGCGCGCCAAGGTACACCACATGGAATTCGGAACAACGGTGCGGTACGTCCCTCCGGCCGGCCCCTACCGCGTGTGACATGGTTGCAGAAATCCCGGGCAAGGTCACTGATCACAAGGTCACATATTATACAAATATATCAGGCTTTGAGAAAGTATAGTGGGAATTATTTATTCGAGGTTGGACTGGCAATTACTATTTTTCCCGAGGAGCGAAGCCCCGAGGGAAAAATATTTACATTGCCAGTCCAACCGAGGATTAATAATTCCCACTATGCTTTCGAAAGAAACGCCTGATATATTTGTTTTATATCCCTCTTTAACTTTGTGGACCTAGTCCTTGCTATTTTTTAACCAATCTCGACCAAATCTAACGTTGCCAACCCTAGTACTCTAGGCCTGTCGAGCTAATTGCTAGACAGTCCATGGGTAGGCTGCGCGCGGCTTCTACCCGACTGCACTTAATGAGAGGTCCGCTGCGCTGCGTTGGCCGTTGCTGCAGTGGCGCTCAAAATAAATACGCGCAGTTAAAATGTATGCTCTAAAAATTAGTATCGGATCTTGACTCACCTTGTTATGTTAGGTATGTTTATTCCATAGTAAAAGATCCTGTATGAATTATGGCCGTCGGAATTAGATTTTCTGCATTGTAATCTAGACCCAATTCCACACTGTTTTTTAGATTGTCGGTACGGTAATTTGGGCAAGAGCTTGTATTTTACTTTATTTACTTTTTTCGGATGATCGATATCTGGGTCAAGTCAGGGAGCATGCGCAATTCAAAGTTGAGAGAAAATATCGAGCATGAGCATGCACAGTTCTGCCCATGAAAGTATATCGAAAAATATACGGAGCTACAGGAAAACTATACGGAGCTAATTGCAGAGATGCGTTTTCCTATTGAAATTATACTTTGTCACATGATCACGAATTGACCAATCGTTTATCTAGAATACTCATGAATATTCATAAGAGGGATATAAATGCAAATATAGATCTGGTAGAAAGATTATTGTCAAAATTGAGTTGATGAATAAATTCAGTGCATGTTAATTTGGGGTTGATATAAAACTCATGCAATGGCCAAGGCATCATTTTCGAATGCGCACATTCAAAGCACAGCTAGTCGGGTTTGTTGTCTTTCATGTTGTAAGAAAGATGTTTATTTTATTAGTTTATAAGCATTGATATTGCCAGGAACATTGTATTTTTTGTATAGGAAACATATTGCCAGCTAGTCTGGTGTTTTTATTTGTTTGTTTGTTTTTAGTTCATGACTTAGGCAAAGCATTGATATTGCCATGTACAGTCTTTAACTATGCAGGTATAGTCCAGAAAGACATTTTTACTGCAATATTCATTCATTGAACATGTTCAAATCTTAAACAAAGAATTTATATTACTATCGTACAATGTGTGTTTATTGTGAAAGGTATTCTATTTCGGCCTTAGTTGGGCGTTATGTTTTGGGGTTTTCTCTTTAAAATATATAATGTATTGAATAGTATTGAAAAGTATTCCATGAAGGTCTGTACTTTTTTAGAATGTTTGTATTTTTAGAACAGTATTTATCAACTATGTCAAATAATTAAAATAACTTATTCCCTGCAGTTACTCCAGCTTTTTGTTTTCATGGTTGCTAATTGTGGTAAATACTTTTCTAGCCTGTTGGGTTTAATTGATACCTATAAGCCTTGCGATGTATTATGTATGAAATTAGTTCAGAATATTTTCGAACTATGGAACCACTGTCAGCCATATACATTGTGATTATATATCAATTTGTTTAAGTGTAACATGAATGACATTCCCAACACACATACACAATGTCACATTGATTTTTGTTTGAAGATGAAAACCCAGTTGATTGGTGAAATCACATCATCTGTTGTACTGTGAAACCTGTATGAAAGTTAAATACTTTAACTTTCATAAAGTATTAAACTCAAATGTTCCTTAAAAAAAACATGTTTACTTTTTTTTCTGTACCTAATTGTATCTATACCTCTAACAAAGTCCTCTTATATCTTTTGGTCAACAAAAATTCATCTTGTGAGATGTTGACTGTAAAAAAAAATTCCCTGTAAAGATGTTGGTACAAAATAATTATAGGCAGGAAATAGAGGGTGTCCAAAATCACAGAACAGAAAATTTCCTTTTGTACAAAATAAGTGACATCCTAGGTAAGACTAAACTTCTCCAATAAATGACCAATAATTCATTCACATTTTGTTAGCTTTGATTTATGGACCAAATTCCTGTAGAATCATTCTTATGCTATACAAGACTCCCCTTCCTGACATTTCTTATGTTATACCTCATGTCCCCCCAAAAATTACAATCGGACTTTCTACATCGATAACTATTATGATAGATCAATCATAATGCTATTTCAGGGTATGAATCTATAACTTCTTACCAACATCTTGCAGAAACCCTGTTTGAATTGCATCTGTGGTCATGGAGAAAGGGGATCTTTGTAAATTATGTTGGGCGTCCCTTCCCTCCGTAAGGAGACGCGTTGTTACAAACTTGTTTATTGTGTTCTTGCACAAAAATATTTTTTGAGAAAGAGACTGCTTGTTACTTTTATTTTCAACAAAAAAATTAATAATGAATGAAATGCGGTAAAAGGGAATCATATTTTTGAGTTTTGCAAACATTGGTAATGTGTGAAAATGAATGATTAAAGACAGAAATTAAACCATTTACTCATGGAAGAATTGATTTTAGCTCTTCCTCCTTAAGGTCTTTTCCCCCTTTCCATGAAGATGATCATTTACAATAATATTAACATATTTACAAATTAAAACTAAAGTGTTCCCATAAAAAAATACTGGTGCATTTATTAAAAAATTGCTTTTCACACTTTACAAAACTGAATTTGACTTCACAACATGAAATGCTTGTCAAATGATGTTAGCTTGTTAGGGAACAATTGCAAAATGATAACTGAGAGATCAATCATATTTCAATAACGGACGGCGCATATAATCATGCATGCAGTTGCATGCAGCTAGCTAGCTGGATTGGATTTTGTACACGGCGGTCATAGAGCTGTATATACAGCTCTATGGCGGCGGTACATATAATGTATGTAGTTTCACGTCTGTGGCCGTCATCGCAAATAACGAACAATCTCATTGGTTGATTTAACGTCACGACGTTGATTTAACGTCACGACGTTAAATCGTTGAGCAGTAATTCGGAATTACGTCGTGTAGTAATTATTCATTACTACACAACGTAAATATTTACGTCGTGTAGTAAATTGAATTACGACACAACGTATATCCGTGTTTTTGACGGTCTCCTGCTTCCATAAAAGTGAGGTCAGGGGTGTGAGTGGTCACAAATAAAAATATCTGAAAAAAAGCTAAAAGAGTGTTGGAAAAAAACTGTAACAGAAAGAGCTTCCACAGTTTTTGTACAGAGGAAAACTAAAATTAACTGAAATTAAGCTGAAAATCAAAATCAAAACCAAAAAAAAAATCTGAAATCAGATAAAAAGCTGAACTCTCACACCTACGTGTGATTTTCATGCCTTGTCATATCTGCAAAACACAAAATACCAGTAGTAAAATGAAATATTGACCATATTTATACGCTGCTCCCCTGTTACTAGTTGTTTAACAACTGCCAAATGAGTTTTTGATATCCTTTCTTAAAATTGTTTTTATTCACTCATGCATGGATGAGAAATCTTGTATGTTATACCAGCTGTAAGAAGAGATTCTAAACTTTACAATGGTAGGTCATTTGTCTATTGTATATGTGATTAAATTATGATAAATCATTGCTAAATCTCGATTTCATTTTTTGTGGGATGCACTGTATACTAAAGTCCAAAGAATTCTGATTTTTAAAATGAAAATTCCTTGCTTTCCAGTGTTCTATACATCACATTGTATGTCTTTCAGCGAAAAGCATCAACATATATGTTCCATACATTTACATGTATAGTAAAAGAATAAGAAAATATAAGTTTCCACTTTCCACACTTTTTAAAGGAAACCATTGAAATCTCACAAATATAGGCCCGAATTCACAAAGGTGGTTTTGAAAACCCACGGTTGAATCCATGGTTTATGCAGATTTCCTGTATAAATTACACTTAATTTAGCAGGTATCGGGCGCGTGTATTTAAAAATATCCAATGCTGATGCACGCTTTTGTCACAGTGCGCCAAATTGATGCCTGTTACCATGGTTAGTTACGCTATTTTATTCATGAGTCCACTGTTTGAAGAGTGGACTCATTAATTCAAAACAGTGGACTCATGAATAAAATAGCATATCTAACCATGGTAACAGGCGTCAATTCGGCGCACTGTGACAAAAGCGCATACGCGGTAAAATCAGTGTAATTTATACAGGAAATCTGCATAAACCATGGACTCAACCGTGGGTTTTCAAAATCACCTTTGTGAATTCAGGTCATAGTGATTGAATATCTGTATGTTATATCATAATACTACATGTACAAAACAATATCTTTAGATAATTAGCCCATTCTATAATAAAGATTCAAAAGACTTTTGTTTCATATCAAAAGGAAAAAAATAATTTTGGGGGGCAAATAAAACCAATTATTTCCTGTTAAATTGCTAAATACACCCACTAAAATCATTTTATTTCATACAGCTCGACTAGTGGTTGCTTTAGGGAAGAAAGGGATAAAAAAAGAGAGAAAAACCCAAGAAATAGAATACCATTCATCATTATTGATTTGAGTACTCAGGAAATGTTTGCTTTATTAAAAGAACTGAAACATTAATATCCTTACATCCTGGTAATAAGTTTATCCAGTTATTTACTTAAAAAAAATATTATTGTACATTCCTAGTACTTATTACGAATCAGACCCGAAATCGAAAGTAGAACAGCTATAAAATAGACTCATTACAAACTATTGTTTTCTAATAAAAGCACAATTGGTTGCAATCTTCAAGTTATGTAAATGTATTTCAGAGTGATTAAGCATTCCATTGTTATCAAGTGCTATCTGACTTTGACACTCGGTTAACAAACTATGATTTTGTGATTTTAAATTGCACTCGAGCTCCAGAAACTTTGACTTTATTCATCAGTCTGCTTTGCCACTTCATCTCTGCAATCCTTTCTTTGCTTCAAGTCATATCTGCACAGAAGCATAACATATCAATTTTGCAGCTGCTTTGTTCTTCATATCAACAATGAATTTGAAATGATTATTCAGCAGCAAATGTCGCTACGGACAAACTTTCAAGGGGAGGAGGTCTATGGACAAGGCAAGATTCCTGACTCTCTTGCAGCAATTTAAATTGATCAAGATATTTGCTTCGGCAGTGGTGACATCGCAATTTGGAAGACAATTCCAAACTGCAGTTTGTCATTGTACAAATACATGCAACTTTGGCTTTTCTGAAACCAAACAGGAGATGCTGATTTTGTACTTGTGAAAACAGTTTTACACCACTACCTGAAGGCCAGCAGTCCTTACAGATAGATTTATCCATCCTGAGAGTAACATGGGTAGGATCCTTCAGTTGTGACACCTTCCAGATCACAATCATGCTGGCTGTTAATACCACCATGAATGCCTCAAGGGTTTCCTCCTGTCTGGGGATACTGCTCCTTACCATGTCCCTGCTTCTGGCTGAGCGGCCTTTCAAGGATGTTTCAGGAAGTCTCAGCTCTGAGTCGACCGAAGGATGCATCCTCAAGAACACAAGCCTTGGAACAAAAGCCATCTGCACTCACCTACACCTCAAATCTGTTCCTCAGGACCTTCCACGGAACATAGTAATGGTCGATCTCTCCTTCAATAAGATATCAACCTTGTTCAACGGCTCTTTTGCATATTACCCAAATATCACTTCCTTAGGACTTGAACACAATGTTCTGTCGAAGATAGAACATGGTGCCTTTGAGTCTCTGAGTCACCTCAGGAAATTAAGTCTACGAGACAACATACTTGTTTCTCTTCCCCCAGGGTTGTTCCGTGAAAACCGTTTCCTCTCTATACTCATTCTCGGCAAAAACAGATTGGTTTCTTTCCCACGCAGTGCACTTCCTTGGTCCACCAGCATCACGACCCTTGATGTATCTCAGAATAGAATCGCTTTTCTTGATGCCCTTGACTTTGAACCGCTACAGAACTGCTCACTAGAAAAACTATACCTAAGAGGAAATGCCTTACAGACTCTTCCTTTTAAGGTTTTCTCCTATTTGAAGACAGTGAATTGGTTGTTGCTGTCACACAACAATTTTCAAAACTTTATTCCCTCAGTGATTATAGGGAGAAGTGCTATTACACATCTAGATTTAAATGCTTGCAAGATTGAATATATAATTTCAGGGAACAAATCTCACATTGCTCTAGAAGATCATGGTCAAATATCTATGATAATCATGACAGGAAACAGAATACGATATTTACCTGATTATGCGTTTTGGGGGTTCAATCAGACAAAAAAAATTTCACTTCATAGAAACAGAGTTGCCAACTTATCTAGTAAATCATTCTGTGGATTGGACAACCTAATTGATTTGGATTTGTCTTATAATTGCATGACAACTCTGAGCTTTAAGACATTCTCCTGCCTGCACATGTTATCCACACTTAAGCTGAATAGTAATCAGATTGCAAGTCTGTTTATTGATTTAGTATCAGGCTTATCCTCACTCTCCCACCTCAACTTAGCACATAATAATATAGAAGAAATTCCTAGGAGTAACGTGACAATTCCTTCAGTAGAACATATAGACCTGTCTTCTAACAAATTCAAAACAATCCGAAGGTTCTTTATGTGGAGTTTCGCAAATCTTCAAATTCTGAACATGTCCAACAATGGCATCTCTCAGACATACTCCCCATACTCCTTTATCAACTTGAGACACCTTCAAAAGCTGCATATCACTAACGAGAATCAGCAAATCATCAACGGCGCTTTTCGCTACCTGGAACATCTGCAAGTGTTGGACTTGTCCTTCGCTCCGTTAAAGATGACCACCCTGAGCCAATTTACGAATGCTTCATCACTCAATAGGCTAATCATGCGCGACTGCAGCTTGAAAAGTGCAGATATACACCATTCTAAGACAAATAGGACCCTCTTTTGGGGATTAAATTCCCTGATAGTTCTGGACCTAAGACAAAATCAGTTTTATATATTAGCGCCAGGTACTTTCAACCCCTTGAAAAAACTCAGGGTTCTTTACCTGTCTCAGTGTACTATATCAGTTCTGAGCTGTGGTGTCTTTGATAGCCTGACTGCCCTCACAACTCTGGACGTCCGGGACAATGCGATTATGAAGGTACCTGAGTCCCTACTTCAAAGGCAACACCACCTTGCTGTTCTGTTCTTAGGCAATAATAAACTTGAGACTATTCCAAGAACATTGTTCAAGGAAACCACCTCTTTGCACAGTCTTTTCATCCAACAAAACAGAATCACCACCATAGAACCAATGACGTCCTTCCCAACGAATACGACACTGAGAATAGATGCTGCTGGAAACCCATTCTCCTGTACTTGCCAACTGAGTTGGTTTGTGAAATGGCTTCGTTCTGGCAACATTGAACTCAGGCGTCCAAAGCAAACTCTCTGCTCACTAACATCAATCAAAGCAGAGGTGGATTCACCCATACTAACATTTAACCCAGACAAATATTGTGGAATAAACTTTGTGATGATCACAAGTGTATGCCTTTCAGGTCTTCTGGTATTGGTGATTGGCCTGGTGGCTTACCGGCAGCGATGGTGGCTGAACTACAAGTTCTTCCTCCTGAAGCTAGCCATCTTTGGCTACGAGGAAATCAACCATGAATTTGATGCACAGGACTACGAATACCAGCTAAACATTATGTATAACGAAGACGACCAGGAATGGGTTGACGGCGTCCTGAAGCCAGTTCTGCAGGAAAGGTTTCCACATCTCCAGAAGGTGGCCTTTGGGGACAATGACCTCAACATTGCGATGTTCTACATCAATGCTCTTCACTATGTTGTTGATAACAGTTTCAAGACGGTCCTTTTGATCAGCTATAACTGTATAAATGACGCTTGGTTCTTGACCAAGTTGCGCATCGCCCTGGAGCAAATGAACGATACCAAACTGGACATGGTCATCCTGATTTTCCTTGAGGACATCCGGGATGCTGACCTTCCGTACCTAGTTCGGTTGTTCCTGAGTAAGAACAAACCTTACATGCTCTGGACAGATGATGAGGATGGTCAGGAACTCTTCTGGGCTCAGTTTGAGAAGAGCATGAGATCCAATAGGGCTATCAATAGTGTTATACCTGTTTAATCCATTTTAAAAATAAAAACCTTAAGGTGATCAAGACTTTTTTTCCACTTGTCCTCTCCAGGACCATGTTGCAGAAGGTTACTTCAATGGTATTAAACTTTGCTACAAATGGTTACCTCCATGAAATCCTTAAATTTGATTGGATGTGGAGCGCTACGGGTTTCCATTGGTTGGCAAAGTTCCCATAGTATTAACTTTTCTACAACCAGGAACCGGGTGGGTGCATCATGATGTGGTGGTTCTGACTCTCGCCTTTTAAACAGAGGGTCGTGGGTTTGAATCTTAGGCATGGTGTGTTTATATGTCAGCAAGAAATTTATCCACACTGTACTGCGCTCGACCAGGCAAATTGAATGGGTACCGGCAGGATTGATTCCTTGAATGCACTGAGCGAGCGCTGGTGATGGCAACTCGAGCTACAGCTGGGGTAATAAAAGCAGCACTTTGCATCCTCAGGCAAAAAGCACTCTATAAAGCTGGCTATAATTATTACAATTATTAAGAAGTGGAAGGCATGCAATAATATAGTAGATCTACCCATTGACCCTAAATGTACATGTATACTGCTCTGTATTCAGGGTTCCCAGATTTTCAAGAAAACAAAATTCCCTGATTCAGTTTAAAATTACCTGATAATGATTTAAACCCATTCCCAGTTTTGCATGTTTTCTAAGTTGTTGCAGTGAATTACATGTATTTTCAGTATAAAAACAATGATGTAAAACTAATTAGTTCCACAATAACCAGTCATTCAATGGATTGAACAAAATATAACAGAATCTGACTACCGTGCTTTCGACTTTTGGGCTGATCAAAATTCCCTGATTTTTCCCCAATTTGAGGTATTTTCTATCAAATTCCCTGATTTTTCCCTGACTGGATAAAAAGTAAAATAATTTTCCCTGATTTCCCTGATGGGCTGGGAACCCTGGTATTTCATTTCAGGATACTTTCTCTTTCCCCCTTCTATCAACCCTGAATTCATACTAAAAAAAAAAAAAACCTTTTATACTATCCTTTTCACATCATCTTTTCAAAAAAAGTAGTGAGTTTTCTTCATGGTAGGCAGCTGTGAATACTGATTCTGTTTGTTGCTGCATACACACTCTGTTGTACAAAAGTATATGGAAGCAGGAGACCGTCAAAAACACGGATATACGTCGTGTCGTAATTCAATTTACTACACGACGTAAATAATTACGTCGTGTAGTAATTCAAAATACTACACGACGCAATTCCGAATTACTGCCCAACGATTTAATGTCATGACGTTAAATGAATTAGTGTCGCTACATTAAATAATTGAGGTCGTGTAGCAATTCGAAAAACTACACGACGTAAATAATTACGTCGTGTAGTAATTCCAATTACTACACGCATTGTTTAGTTATATGCCTATCCTGCCCATGAATACAAAATATGCTTAGAATTTTTATTTTTTTAGGTTGGAATGTCACAAATTTTCAGCTCGTGCTTCGTGTAGTAATTCCAATTACTACACTACCTAAAGAATTACGTCGTGTAGTAAATAATTACTACACGACGTAATTCCAAATTACTGCTCAACGATTTAACGTCATGACGTTAAATGAATTAGTGTAGTGACGTTAAATCAACCAATGAGATCGTTCGTTATATGAGCGCAATGCGAAGAGCTGAGACTACAGAGTATTGTACCGGAACCAATCTCGACCAAATCTAACGTTGCTGGACCTAGTACTCTAGGCCTGTCGAGCTAATTGCTAGACAGTTCATGGGTAGGCTGCGCGCGGCTTCTACCCGACTGCACTTAATGAGACGTCCGCTGCATTGCGTTGGCCGTTGCTGCAGTGGCGCTCAAAATAAATACGCGCAGTTAAAATGTATGCTCTAAAAATTAGTATCGGATCTTGACTCACCTTGTTATGTTAGGTATGTTTATTCCATAGTAAAAGATCCTGTATGAATTATGGCCGTCGGAATTAGATTTTCTGCATTGTAATCAAGACCCAATTCCACACTGTTTTTTAGATTGTCGGTACGGTAATTTGGGCAAGAGCTTGTATTTTACTTTATTTACTTTTTTCGGATGATCGATATCTGGGTCAAGTCAGGGAGCATGCGCAATTCAAAGTTGAGAGAAAATATCGAGCATGAGCATGCGCAGTTCTGCCCATGAAAGTATATCGAAAAATATACGGAGCTACAGGAAAACTATAGGGGAAGGCGGGGTAAGTTGAGCATAGGGGCAAGTTGAGCCACCTCCCCCAGGCTAATAATGAGTCAGACATTGTGGTGGTGTTATGTATTGATGACCCATTGCATAACCCTTAACCCCACCACATTGTTTTCAACTTTGAAACAAAAAGTACTTTTTTAGAGGGAAAAATAAAAATTTCAGCCAAAAAAGTAAAAAAGGGTGTGAAATAGATAAGTGCTTTTAACCCACACACGTCTTTAAATATATTATAGAAATAAGATCAATATTCGCTAGAGGGTATTCATTTGTCTCGCAATCTACTATGGTCAACAAGGAAATTCGTGATCACTCTCGCAAAAAGTGTTCACTGGCTTTCTAGGAAATTCGTGATCACTCTCGCAAAAAGTGTTCACTAGCTTACAAGTTCACGAGCTTTCGAGTGCCGCTGCAACTCTTTATCAAGTGACGAAAATTATCTGATGACGTACTCTATTTATACTAATCTCCAGGACCGTACGCACGAACGCGAGAACAATAGGTGGGTATTGATCCGTTGCGTCGGTATGCGGCGCGGCCGGTAATCCGTATATGCAAATAAGCCGGGGGTATATGCAAATACGCCGTGGGTCGGCGATATGCAAATTAGACAAAATTGGCGGGCTCGCTAGTTTCCCGTGGGCGGGGGCTGACTAGCTGAGCGGTCCCTCGTTCGGGGCCGGGAACGATCGGGTCGGCGTGCACTGCCAGGCAAGGGGGTATTGTGCTGTCTGATGGTTCGCATCCAGAAGTCGGGGATGTCGATCCCGCTGTCTCTGTTGAAGTTGTTAGGACAAAGACGTATACTAATAGCCTCCTTAATCCTGCGTGTATACCAATGTCTCTCTTTGGCAATGCAATGTACACCCTCCCAATCTGGGTGGTGTTGTTTCTCCCAAGCATGTTCTGCCACCGCGGATGTGTCGGTTCGCTGTAACCGAACATCGCGCTTGTGTTCAGAAATGCGTTCAACTATCGGTCGGGCTGTTTCTCCGATGTAAGACCCGTCACATCCCTGGCAAGGAATGTTGTATACTACGCCATCACGTCTGTGATCAGGGATAGGGTCTTTGGGGTGTACAAGCTGTTTGTGTAAGGTGGTGTCCGAGCGGAAAACCGTTCGGATACCGTGACCTTCTAATCGGCGTTTAAGTTGTTGTGAGAGGCCATCTATGTATGGCAAGACTGTGCAAGTCTTGAAAACCTTCTGATCCCTTGGTGGTAGTTTTTTCTTGAAAGTGTTCTTGATAAAACGGCGTGGGTAGCCGTTGCTGTACAAGGCGCCACGTATGTGTGCTCTTTCTTTCGGGAGTTCAGGTGGGTGAGTTATGATATCAAGAACACTTTCAAGAAAAAACTACCACCAAGGGATCAGAAGGTTTTCAAGACTTGCACAGTCTTGCCATACATAGATGGCCTCTCACAACAAATTAAACGCCGATTAGAAGGTCACGGTATCCGAACGGTTTTCCGCTCGGACACCACCTTACACAAACAGCTTGTACACCCCAAAGACCCTATCCCTGATCACAGACGTGATGGCGTAGTATACAACATTCCTTGCCAGGGATGTGACGGGTCTTACATCGGAGAAACAGCCCGACCGATAGTTGAACGCATTTCTGAACACAAGCGCGATGTTCAGTTACAGCGAACCGACACATCCGCGGTGGCAGAACATGCTTGGGAGAAACAACACCACCCAGATTGGGAGGGTGTACATTGCATTGCCAAAGAGAGACATTGGTATACACGCAGGATTAAGGAGGCTATTAGTATACGTCTTTGTCCTAACAACTTCAACAGAGACAGCGGGATCGACATCCCCGACTTCTGGATGCGAACCATCAGACAGCACAATACCCCCTTGCCTGGCAGTGCACGCCGACCCGATCATTCCCGGCCCCGAACGAGGGACCGCTCAGCTAGTCAGCCCCCGCCCACGGGAAACTAGCGAGCCCGCCAATTTTGTCTAATTTGCATATCGCCGACCCACGGCGTATTTGCATATACCCCCGGCTTATTTGCATATACGGATTACCGGCCGCGCCGCATACCGACGCAACGGATCAATACCCACCTATTGTTCTCGCGTTCGTGCGTACGGTCCTGGAGATTAGTATAAATAGAGTACGTCATCAGATAATTTTCGTCACTTGATAAAGAGTTGCAGCGGCACTCGAAAGCTCGTGAACTTGTAAGCTAGTGAACACTTTTTGCGAGAGTGATCACGAATTTCCTAGAAAGCCAGTGAACACTTTTTGCGAGAGTGATCACGAATTTCCTTGTTGACCATAGTAGATTGCGAGACAAATGAATACCCTCTAGCGATTATTTCAATCCGCAATAATGAACCTATTTAGTAAGATCAATATTGTTAGTCCAGGTATTGATTCTCATTCTTGTCATAGTCTTTTACATGATGGATGCATAAGAAATGTGTGGATGTGAAAATATCGCAAAAAGTTCGGACTGGGGTAATTTAAGCCAACCAACATGGGGCAAGTTTAGCCATGGTAATTCTTATGGTAATGTTTGATATAAAAAAAAAACAAACATAAAAAGCCATTGATATGCAGGCAGAAAGGAGCAAATGCACATGACAGTTCTTTTACTTTTAGAAGATGTTAGTATTTATAGAGAATTAGCAAGTGAAAAGACTTTAAATGAAAAATTGACATCCTGGTTCTTCCCGCATACATTTTTTGTACATAGTTTTTGTGGCTCAACTTACCCCGGACGGTGGCACAAGTTACCCCACAGATGGGGCAAGTTGAGCCATTTGACATCGTTTTTTTCAAAGGTCAAGATGATATATATATATAGGTGAAAAATATTTCCCAAGAATCAAATTTAAAGGCAAGGTACTTATTTCTACAATATTACTAGTCATATCAATTCTAACATGGAAAATGCAAAAAGTGTCACAAGTTCCCCTACGGAGCTAATTGCAGCGATGTGTTTTCCTATTGAAATTATACTTTGTCACATGATCACAAATCGACCAATCGTTTATCTAGAATACTCATAAATATTCATAAGAGGGATATAAATGCAAATATAGATCTGGTTGAAAGATTTCTGTCAAAATTGAGTTGATGAATAAATTCAGTGCATGTTAATTTGGGGTTGATATAAAACTCATGCAATGGCCAAGGCATCATTTTCGAATGCGCACATTCAAAGCACAGCTAGTCGGGTTTGTTGTCTTTCATGTTGTAAGAAAGATGTTTATTTTATTAGTTTATAAGCATTGATATTGCCAGGAACATTGTATTTTTTTGTATAGGAAACATATTGCCAGCTAGTCTGGTGTTTTTATTTGTTTGTTTGTTTTTAGTTCATGACTTAGGCAAAGCATTGATATTGCCATGTACAGTCTTTAACTATGCAGGTATAGTCCAGAAAGACATTTTTACTGCAATATTCATTCATTGAACATGTTCAAATCTTAAACAAAGAATTGATATTACTATCGTACAATGTGTGTTTATTGTGAAAGGTATTCTATTTCGGCCTTAGTTGGGCGTTAGGTTTTGGGGTTTTCTCTTTACAATATATACTGTATTGAATAGTATTGAAAAGTATTCCATGAAGGTCTGTACTTTTTTAGAATGTTTGTATTTTTAGAACAGTATTTATCAACTATGTCAAATAATTAAAATAACTTATTCCCTGCAGTTACTCCAGCTTTTTGTTTTCATGGTTGCTTATTGTGGTAAATACTTTTCTAGCCTGTTGGGTTTAATTGATACCTATAAGCCTTGCGATGTATTATGTATGAAATTAGTTCAGAATATTTCTGAACTATGGAACCACTGTCAGCCATATACATTGTGATTATATATCAATTTGTTTAAGTGTAACATGAATGACATTCCCAACACACATACATGTACACAATGTCACATTGATTTTTTGTTTGAAGAAGAAAACACAGTTGATTGGTGAAATCACATCATCTGTTGTACTGTGAAACCTGTATGAAAGTTAAATACTTTAACTTTCATAAAGTATTAAATTCAAATGTTCCTTAAAAAAAAAACGTGTTTACTTTTTTTTCTGTACCTAATTGTATCTATACCTCTAACAAAGTCCTCTTATATCTTTTGGTCAACAAAAATTCATCTTGTGAGATGTTGACTGTAAAAAAAATTCCCAGTAAAGATGTTGGTACAAAATAATTAAAGGCAGGAAATAGAGGGTGTCCAAAATCACAGAACAGAAAATTTCCTTTTGTACAAAATAAGTGACATCCTAGGTAAGACTAAACTTCTCCAATAAATGACCAATAATTCATACACATTTTGTTAGCTTTGATTTATGGACCAAATTCCTGTAGAATAATTCTTATGCTATACAAGACTCCCCTTCCTGACATTTCTTATGCTATACCTCATGTCCCCCCCCCAAAATTACAATCGGACTTTCTACATCGATAACTTTTATG
This sequence comes from Lytechinus pictus, assembly GCF_037042905.1. Taxonomy (NCBI): domain Eukaryota; kingdom Metazoa; phylum Echinodermata; class Echinoidea; order Temnopleuroida; family Toxopneustidae; genus Lytechinus; species Lytechinus pictus. Next base: position 14,608,558 of record NC_087250.1, on the reverse strand, counting down.
ATAGATCAATCATAATGCTATTTCAGGGTATGAATCTATAACTTCTTACCAACATCTTGCAGAAACCCTGTTTGAATTGCATCTGTGGTCATGGAGAAAGGGGATCTTTGTAAATCATGTTGGGCGTCCCTTCCCTCCGTAAGGAGACGCGTTGTTGTTACAAAGTTGTTTATTGTGTTCTTGCACAAAAATATCTTTTGAGAAAGAGACTGCTTGTTTCCTTTTATTTTCAAAAAGAAAATTAATAATGAATGAAATGCGGTAAAAGGGAATCATATTTTTGAGTTTTGCAAACATTGGTAATGTGTGAAAATGAATGATTAAAGACAGAAATTAAACCATTTACTCATGGAAGAATTGATTTTAGCTCTTCCTCCTTAAGGTCTTTTCCCCCTTTCCATGAAGATGATCATTTACAATGATATTAACATATTTACAAATTAAAACTAAAGTGTTCCCATAAAAACATACTGGTGCATTTATTAAAAAATTGCTTTTCACACTTTACAAAACTGAATTTGACTTCACAACATTAAATGCTTGTCAAATGATGTTAGCTTGTTAGGGAATAATTGCAAAATAATAACTGAGAGATCAATCATATTTCAATAACGGACGGCGCATATAATCATGCATGCAGCTAGCTAGCTGGATTTGATTTTGTACGCGGCGGTCATAGAGCTGTATATACAGCTCTACGGCGGCGGTACATATAATGTATGTAGTTTCACGTCTGCGGCCGTCATCGCAAATAACGAACGATCTCATTGGTTGATTTAACGTCACGACGTTAAATCGTTGAGCAGTAAATCGGAATTACGTCGTGTAGTAATTATTTACTACACAACGTAATTCTTTAGGTAGTGTAGTAATTGGAATTACTACACTACGTAATCATTTACGTCGTGTAGTAATTCGAATTACTACACGACCTTAATTATTTGATGTAGCGACACTATTCATTTAACGTCATGACAAATCGTTGGGTAGTAATTCGGAATTGCGTCGTGTAATGTAGTAATTCGAATTACTACACGACGTAAATAATTCATCGTGTGGTATTTCGAATTACTACACGACGTATATCCGTGTTTTTGACGGTCTCCTGCTTCCAAAAAAGTGTGGTCAGGGGTGAGTGGTCACAAATAAAAATATCTGAAAAAAAGCTGAAAGAATGTTGGAAAAAAACACTGAAACAGAAAGAGCTCCCACAGTTTTTGAACAGAGGAAAACTAAAATTAACTGAAATTAAGCTGAAAATCAAACCCCCCCCAAAAAATATGAAATCAGATAAAAAGCTGAACTCTCACACCTACGTGTGATTCTCATGCCTTGTCATATCTGCAAAACACAAAATACCAGTAGTAAAATGAAATATTGACCATATTTATACGCTGCTCCCCTGTTACTAGTTGTTTAACAACTGCCAAATGAGTTTTTGATATCCTTTCTTCAAATTGTTTTTATTCACTCATGCATGGATGAGAAATCTTGTATGTTATACCAGCTGAAAGAGGAGATTCTAAGCTTTACAATGGTAGGTCATTTGTCTATTGTATATGTGATTAAGTTATGATAAATCATTGCTAAATTTCGATTTCATTTTTTTTGTGGGACACACTGTATACCAAAGTCCAAAGAATTCTGATTTTTAAAATGAAAATTCCTTGCTTTCCAGTGTTCTATACATCACATTGTATATGTCTTTCAGCGAAAAGCATCAACATATATGTTCCATACATTTACATGTATAGTAAAAGAATAAGAAAATATAAGTTTCCACTTTCCACACTTTTTTAAGGAAACCATTGAAATCTCACAAATATAGTCCCGAATTCACAAAGGTGGTTTTGAAAACCCACGGTTGAATCCATGGTTTATGCAGATTTCCTGTATAAATTACACTTAATTTAGCAGGTATCGGGCGCGTGTATTTAAAAATATCCAATGCTGATGCACGCTTTTGTCACAGTGCGCCAAATTGATGCCTGTTACCATGGTTAGTTACGCTATTTTATTCATGAGTCCACTGTTTGAAGAGTGGACTCATTAATTCAAAACAGTGGACTCATGAATGAAATAGCATATCTAACCATGGTAACAGGCGTCAATTCGGCGCACTGTGACAAAAGCGCATACGCGGTAAAATCAGTGTAATTTATACAGGAAATCTGCATAAACCATGGACTCAACCGTGGGTTTTCAAAATCACCTTTGTGAATTCAGGTCATAGTGATTGAATATCTGTATGTTATATCATAATACTACATGTACAAAACAATATCTTTAGATAATTAGCCCATTCTATAATAAAGATTCAAAAGACTTTTGTTTCATATCAAAAGGAAAAAAATAATTTTGGGGGGCAAATAAAACCAATTATTTCCTGTTAAATTGCTAAATACACCCACTAAAATCATTTTATTTCATACAGCTCGACTAGTGGTTGCTTTAGGGAAGAAAGGGATAAAAAAAGAGAGAAAAACCCAAGAAATAGAATACCATTCATCATTATTGATTTGAGTACTCAGGAAATGTTTGCTTTATTAAAAGAACTGAAACATTGATATCCTTACATCCTGGTAATAAGTTTATCCAGTTATTTACTTAAAAAAAATATTATTGTACATTCCTAGTACTTATTACGAATCAGACCCGAAATCGAAAGTAGAACAGCTATAAAATAGACTCATTACAAACTATTTTTTTCTAATAAAAGCACAATTGGTTGCAATCTTCAAGTTATGTAAATGTATTTCAGAGTGATTAAGCATTCCATTGTTATCAAGTGCTATCTGACTTTGACACTCGGTTAACAAACTATGATTTTGTGATTTTAAATTGCACTCGAGCTCCAGAAACTTTGACTTTATTCATCAGTCTGCTTTGCCACTTCATCTCTGCAATCCTTTCTTTGCTTCAAGTCATATCTGCACAGAAGCATAACATATCAATTTTGCAGCTGCTTTGTTCTTCATATCAACAATGAATTTGAAATGATTATTCAGCAGCAAATGTCGCTACGGACAACCTTTCAAGGGGAGGACGTCTATGGACAAGGCAAGATTCCTGACTCTCTTGCAGCAATTTAAATTGATCAAGATATTTGCTTCGGCAGTGGTGACATCGCAATCTGGAAGACAATTCCAAACTGCAGTTTGTCATTGTACAAATACATGCAACTTTGGCTTTTCTGAAACCAAACAGGAGATGCTGATTTTGTACTTGTGAAAACAGTTTTACACCACTACCTGAAGGCCAGCAGTCCTTACAGATAGATTTATCCATCCTGAGAGTAACATGGGTAGGATCCTTCAGTTGTGACACCTTCCAGATCACAATCATGCTGGCTGTTAATACCACCATGAATGCCTCAAGGGTTTCCTCCTGTCTGGGGATACTGCTCCTTACCATGTCCCTGCTTCTGGCTGAGCGGCCTTTCAAGGATGTTTCAGGAAGTCTCAGCTCTGAGTCGACCGAAGAATGCATCCTCAAGAACACAAGCCTTGGAACAAAAGCCATCTGCACTCACCTACACCTCAAATCTGTTCCTCAGGATCTTCCACGGAACACAGTAATGGTCGATCTCTCCTTCAATAAGATATCAACCTTGTTCAACGGCTCTTTTGCATATTACCCAAATATCACTTCCTTAGGACTTGAACACAATGTTCTGTCGAAGATAGAACATGGTGCCTTTGAGTCTCTGAGTCACCTCAGGAAATTAAGTCTACGAGACAACATACTTGTTTCTCTTCCCCCAGGGTTGTTCCGTGAAAACCGTTTCCTCTCTATACTCATTCTCGGCAAAAACAGATTGGTTTCTTTCCCACGCAGTGCACTTCCTTGGTCCACCAGCATCACGACCCTTGATGTATCTCAGAATAGAATCGCTTTTCTTGATGCCCTTGACTTTGAACCGCTACAGAACTGCTCACTAGAAAAACTATACCTAAGAGGAAATGCCTTACAGACTCTTCCTTTTAAGGTTTTCTCCTATTTGAAGACAGTGAATTGGTTGTTGCTGTCACACAACAATTTTCAAAACTTTATTCCCTCAGTGATTATAGGGAGAAGTGCTATTACACATCTAGATTTAAATGCTTGCAAGATTGAATATATAATTTCAGGGAACAAATCTCACATTGCTCTAGAAGATCATGGTCAAATATCTATGATAATCATGAAAGGAAACAGAATACGATATTTACCTGATTATGCGTTTTGGGGGTTCAATCAGACAAAAAAAATTTCACTTCATAGAAACAGAGTTGCCAACTTATCTAGTAAATCATTCTGTGGATTGGACAACCTAATTGATTTGGATTTGTCTTATAATTGCATGACAACTCTGAGCTTTAAGACATTCTCCTGCCTGCACATGTTATCCACACTTAAGCTGAATAGTAATCAGATTGCAAGTCTGTTTATTGATTTAGTATCAGGCTTATTCTCACTCTCCCAACTCAACTTGGCACATAATAATATAGAAGAAATTCCGAGGAGCAACGTGACAATTCCTTCAGTAGAATATATAGACCTGTCTTTTAACAAATTCAAAACGATCCGAAGGTTCTTAATGTGGAGTTTCACAAATCTTCAAATTCTGAACATGTCCAACAATGGCATCTCTCAGTCATTCTCCCCATACTCTTTTATCAACTTGAGACACCTTCAAGAGCTGCATCTCACTAACGAGAATCAGCAACTCATCAATGGCGCTTTTCGCTACCTGGGACATCTGCAAGTGTTGGATTTGTCCTTTGCTCCGTTAAAGATTACCACCCTGAGGCAATTTACAAATGCTTCATCGCTCAATAGGCTAATCATGCGAGACTGCAGCTTGAAAAGTGCAGATATACACCATGCTAAGACAAATAGGACCCTCTTTTGGGGATTAAATTCCCTGATAGTTCTGGACCTGAGACAAAATCAGTTTGATATGTTAGCACCAGGTACTTTCAACCCCATGAAGAAACTCAGGATTCTTTACCTGTCTCAGTGTACTATATCAGTTCTGAGCTGTGGTGTCTTTGATAGCCTGACTGCCCTCACAACTCTGGACGTCCGGGACAATGCGATTATGAAGGTACCCGAGTCCCTGCTTCAAAGGCAACACCACCTTGCCGTTCTGTTCTTAGGCAATAATAAACTTGAGACTATTCCAAGAACATTGTTCAAGGAAACCACCTCTTTGCACAGTCTTTTCATCCAACAAAACAGAATCACCACCATAGAACCAATGACGTCCTTCCCAACGAATACGACACTGAGAATAGATGCTGCTGGAAACCCATTCTCCTGTACTTGCCAACTGAGTTGGTTTGTGAAATGGCTTCGTTCTGGCAACATTGAACTCAGGCTTCCAAAGCAAACTCTCTGCTCACTAACATCAATCAAAGCAGAAGTGGATTCACCCATATTAACATTTAACCCAGACAAATATTGTGGAATAAACTTTGTGATGATCACAAGTGTATGCCTTTCAGGTCTTCTGGTATTGGTGATTGGCCTGGTGGCTTACCGGCAGCGATGGTGGCTGAACTACAAGTTCTTTCTCCTGAAGCTAGCCATCTTTGGCTACGAGGAAATCAACCATGAATTTGATGCACAGGACTACGAATACCAGCTAAACATTATGTATAACGAAGACGACCAGGAATGGGTTGACGGCATCTTGAAGCCAGTTCTGCGGGAAAGGTTTCCACATCTCCAGAAGGTGGCCTTTGGGGACAATGACCTCAACATTGCGATGTTCTACATCAATGCTCTTCACTATGTTGTTGATAACAGTTTCAAGACGGTCCTTTTGATCAGTTATAACTGTATAAATGACGCTTGGTTCTTGACCAAGTTGCGCATCGCCCTGGAGCAAATGAACGATACCAAACTGGACATGGTCATCTTGATTTTCCTTGAGGACATCCGGGATGCTGACCTTCCGTACCTAGTTCGGTTGTTCTTGAGTAAGAACAAACCTTACATGCTCTGGACAGATGATGAGGATGGTCAGGAACTCTTCTGGGCTCAGTTTGAGAAGAGCATGAGATCCAATAGGGCCATCAATAGTGTTATACCTGTTTAATCTATTTTAAAACTTATAGGTGATCAATAATTTTTCCACTTGTCCTATCCAGGACCCTGTTGCAGAAGTTTTCTTCAATGGTATTAAACTTTGCCATCAAATGTTTACCTCCATGAAATCCTTGATTTTGATTGGCTGTGGAGTGCTGCGGCCACGGAGGTTGCCATAGTAATAACTTTTCTGCAACAGGAACCAGGAAGTGCTACCCAGCATTTCATTTCAGGATACTCTTTTTTCCCCCTCCTATCAACCCTGAATCCATACTTTTTTGGATACCCTTTTATACTTTCCTTTTCACATCATCTTAAAAAAAAAAAGAGTTTAAAGTTTTCTTCATGGTTAGCAGCTGTGAATACTGATTCTGTTTGTTGCTGCATACACACTCTGTTGTACAAAAGTGTGTTCAGGGGTGTGAATGGTCACAAATAAAAAGATCTGAAAAAAGCTAGAGTGTTGAAAAAAAACACTGAAACAGAAAGAGCTCCCACAGTTTTTGTACAGAAGAAAGCTAAAAGAAGTTGAAATTAAGCTGAAAATCAAAACCAAAAAAAAAAAAAAATCTGAAATCAGATAAAAAGCTGAACTCTCACACATACGTGTGATTTTCATGCCTTGCCATATTTGCAAAACACAAAATACCGGTAGTAAAATGAAATATTGACCATATTTATACGCTGCTCCCCTGTTACTAGTTGTTTAACACATGTAATGAATGGTTGTGAGGAGCAGCAAATGAAATATTGACCATATTTGTATGCTGCTTCCCTGTTACTAGTTGTTTAACACATGTAATGAATGTTTCGGGGCAGCAGCAAATGAAATATTAACATTATATGCTGCTCCCCTGTTACTGGTTATTTAACACATGTAATGCATGAGTTTGAGGAGCAGCAAATGAAATATTGACCATATTTCTATGCTGCTCCCCTGTTACTGATTGTTTAACACATGTAATGAATGAGTTTGAGGAGCAGCAAATGAAATATTGAACATATTTATATGCTGCTCCCCTGTTACTGGTTGTTTAACACATGTAATGAATGAGTTTGAGGAGCAGCGTATGAAATATTGACCATATTTATATGCTGCTCCCCTGTTACTAGTTGTTTAACACATGTAATGAATGGTTGCGAGGAGCAGCAAATGAAATATTGACCAAATTTATATGCTGCTCCCCTGTTACTGGTTGTTTAACACATGTAATGAATGAGTTTGAGGAGCAGCAAATGAAATATTGACCATATTTATATGCTACTCCCCTGTTACTAGTTGTTTAATACATGTAATGAATGGTAATGAGTAGCAGCATATGAAATATTGACCATATTTCTATGCTGCTCCCCTGTTACTGGTTGTTTAACACATGTAATGAATGAGTTTGAGGAGCAGCAAATGAAATATTGACCATATTTATATGCTGCTCCCCTGTTACTAGTTGTTTAACACATGTAATGAATGAGTTTGAGGAGCAGCAAATGAAATATTGACCAAATTTATATGCTGCTCCCCTGTTACTAGTTGTTTAATACATGTAATGAATGAGTTTGAGGAGCAGCAAATGAAATATTGACCATATTTATATACTGCTCCCCTGTTACTGGTTGTTTAACACATGTACTGAATGGTTATGAGTAGCAGCAAATGAAATATTAACAATGTTATATACTGCTCCCATGTTACCAGTTGTATGACACACGTAATGAATGGTTATGAGGACCAGCAAATGAAATATTGACCAAATTTATATGCTGCTCCCCTGTTACTAGTTGTTTAACACATGTAATGAATGAGTTTGAGGAGCAGCAAATGAAATATTGACCATATTTGTACGCTGCTCCCCTGTTACTAGTTGTTTAACACATGTAATGAATGGTAATGAGTAGCAGCATATGAAATATTGACCATATTTGTACGCTGCTCCCCTGTTACTAGTTGTTTAACACATGTAATGAATGGTAATGAGTAGCAGCATATGAAATATTGACCATATTTGTACGCTGCTCCCCTGTTACTAGTTGTTTAACACATGTAATGAATGGTAATGAGTAGCAGCATATGAAATATTGACCGTATTATGGCATATTTACATGCTGCTCCCCTGTTCCTGGTTGTTTAACACATGTAATGAATGGTTATGAGTAGCAGCATATGAAATATTGACCGTATATATGCTGCTCCCCTGTTACTAGTTGTTTAACACATGTAATGAATGTTTGTGAGTAGCAGCAAATGAAATATTAACAATATTATATGCTGCTCCCATGTTACCAGTTGTATCGCACACGTAATGAATGGTTATGAGTAGCAGCAAATGAAATATTGACCATATTTATATGCTGCTCCCCTGTTACTGGTTGTTTAACACATGTAATGAATGGTTGTGAGGAGAAGCAAATTAAATAGAGCCTTACCTTCGATGCTATCCTGTAAGCAGGGACCACGTCTATCTTCTCCTCGTCAAAGAACTCTTTACATTGCATGCTTATGAAGTCCCCTCCAAGCGGACTTTTAACAATAGCTGTATAGAATAAAAACATGAATATATTCATTTTTCTAAATATCCAAAGCATGCATATTGATGAATAATCATTATCATGAAATCACATCATTTTTTGTGTGTGTACCAGGGAAAAACTACAAGAGAACTTGGGGCAATTTTTCCCATGAAATGCACAAAAGAGCCATGAAAAATAATTTTAAAAATGCCCAAGAAAATCTTAATTCACTGCAAATTTAGGCAATAGAATGTGAAAAGTACATGTAGCCCTCGAAAATAAAATATTGATTTTCTGTCTGGTGTGTACTTTCATAAAATCATATTTTTGTTAAAAGCTCATCATGCGTACAAAATCTTTTTTTGGGTGGACATTTAACAAGAGCTGTATAGAATAAAATCATAAATATTGATTTTTTTTTGAAATATTGCAAAAATTATGTTAATGAGTGTATTATCATGTACATGTGTAGTCACCTTTTTTGTGAGTGTACAGCGTACATTTAAAATGTCATATGTTTTTGTTACCTCATTGCTTGCTTATGAAGTTTTCTCTTTAATAGTGGAGTTCCAAAAATAGTTGTAATGAATAAAAATATGAATATTTTATTTTTGGAAAAATATTTCAAGAATGCATATTCATGTTAATGAGTATGTAGTCACATTTTGTTGTGTGCAGAAGTCATAATATCATTGTTACATGTCGCTTGTTGCATGCTTATTTGGTTGACTTTTATTGCTGTATTGAATAAAAACATTTTTCATAACTGCAGTCACATTATTTTTTGTGAGTGTGTATATATATCACATTATAAAGTCACGTATTTTGTTAGTTTGAGACTTTGAATACATATCATTAAAATCAAATCAGATGTTTTTTCACAATCAAAGACTTGGCTTGGCTATTTCAAACTATTTTTGTTTGTTTCGAGAGTTATTCATTAAAGGTCAAGTCCACACCAGAAAAATGTTGATTTGAGTAGAGAAAAATCAAACTATCATAACGCTGAAAATTTCATCAAAATCGGATGTAAAATAAGAAAGTTATGACATTTTTAAGTTCCACTTATTTTTCACAAAACAGTGATATGCACAGCTCAGTTGCATGCAAATAAGACAGTCGCTGATGTCCCTCACTCATTATTTGTTTTGTTTTTTATTGTTTGAATTATACAATATTTCATTTTTTACATATTCAACAATAAGGACCAACTTGACTGAGCCATATAGTATTAAACAATGTTAATTCCACATGTTCAGGGCGGTATAAATAGTTTTTTCACTTGACAATGAGGAGAAAATTAGAATATTTCATATTTCACATAATAAAATACAAAAGAAATAGTGAGTGAATGACGTCATCAGTCTCCTCATTTGCATACCGACCACGATGTGCATATAACTATTTTGTGAAATTTAGTAAAACTTTGAAATATCATAACTTTCTTATTTCACATCCGATTTTGATGACATTTTCAGTATTATGCTTGTTGGATTTTTCTCTTTTTATTCAAATCAACTTTTTGTTGGGGTGGACTTGTCCTTTAAGAATGAATGGTTATTCCTGTTCATTATTGATTTTTGTTTTTACTGTGAGTTGATGTGCACATTTCGTGTTGTAGGGCTAGATAGATGTGTGGAGGATCAATGAAGGGGCACACCTGGCCTGTGTCCCCCTCCCTGACCTTTGAGAGCCATAACAAGTATTTGTTAGTAAAATATGTTGTGCATACGGCGCAAGAAAGGACATTTTCTTCTTCTTTTTTTTTTGCTTGTCAAATTTTTCCGGACATATATCACTGTTAATTGGGAGTGACGACCTTTTTTTTTGGAGGGGGGGGGGGGGGCTTGGCTTGTTCATTTTGTTCTGTACAAAAATGCCCCCCCCCAAAAAAAAAAAAAAAAAAAAAAAAAAATTGTGGATCCACCCCCGAGAGAGATATTAGTTGGTACTACAAATTTTTTAATTTGCTTTTTAGCAGTGGTATTTTCTGTTGCGAATTGATTTATATTGGAAGTCCCATTTGCTTATTTTGGGTTAGCAAAAATCTGATTTGATATAGTATAGTGCGAGGCACACATAAAATATCATCTGTAGCTCAAATAACTTACCTGTTTGGTTGACATAGCCTTCATATACAGGCACTGCTGTGGTGTGAGTTGCTCCACTGTCTATTACTAAGCCTGTCGCTCTTCCATTGGCAAAGCTATAAAGTGACTGGTTAAGGAGACTAATTTCATAAACATTCACACAAATAATGATCTGCTTGTTTTCTATAGTGCTCTCTACCTCAACAACAGAAATTTGTCTGTGTTAGTTACAATTTTGATTATCATATATATTCACAGAGTTACAAAGTGGACTTTCTGATTTTTCTATTCATACTTCATAAATATTGAAATATATCAGGAATTATATTCTTTTGTAAAGCTTAACCTAGGAGCTTCAAGCTACTTTATAAGTCCACAGTTCGACCTGCCTTGGAGTATTGTTCACAGATTTGGCATTCATGCTTAAAGGAGAACTATATTGATTATGAATGTGGTCTTATTATATGTCAATGGAAAGATAATGATGTGGGGATTATCAGTGGGTCATTAAAAAATAACGAAAATAATACATAAGGTGAAAATCGCCGATTAAAAAACGCTCAAAATGCCTCTCCGAAATATGCCTCGCATCGGTCTCTGAATTGACTTGAATTTGATGACGTCACTTTCTGTACGAGATGCGTGATTGGCTCTCCCACGTGAAGCTCCACTTGCATGCAAAACCTGTTGCGAGGGTATGTTTTCTCCACACTGTCACTGAATACTTCGATCACGAAATGAAAGAAAACCCAGAATTTTATCTACATGTAGATTTGGATTTTCAAATTGATTATTTTGAAGATGAAGAGAATGATGATGAAATGAACAACAAAGTGACGTAGTTGGAGGTAAATTGGGGGAATTACGCCGATGATGATGAGTCGGACAATTCAACTTGCAACACGATCACATGCCGATTCGCTACCTAACTCATGCAGCTGCTAAGTGCTAGCTACACCGCGCGGGCCAAATTGAATTCATGAAAATGAATTACCACACTGTCCAGACAGAGTCTCTTACCTCTGTGACTATGAAGAAGGAAAATAATGATAAAACTGTACTTACAAACAAGTGAATGTAATCCGAACCTGAAGGCAACTCAACGAATAGCAGCAGACGATATGCACCGACGATAAACTTCATGTGGCTGGGATAGATTGTCACTCGTTCTGTTAGATGTAATTTTTATCTCATTAATTTGACAAAATTACGAAACTCGGGGAATTATTTATCTATATAAAAATATAGTAACATCTCGTATTATCTTTTAAATTACGATAAAATCTTTTAAAAGCTCGAATATGTGATCGTAATCAAAATCACAAACATGCCGTATTGCTTGCTCGCCTTGGCTGAGAGAGAAGATCTATGCACGTGTTGCACAGCTCTCAATCAAGCTACGCATGTTGGGGATCTTTTACATCTAATTTTAATTTACCTCAACGTTTTCCTTCAAAAAACGTTTTATCGTAATTTAAAAATTATACGAGATGTTACTATATTTTTATATAGATAAATAATTCCCCGAGTTTCGTAATTTTGTCAAATTAATGAGATAAAAATTACATCTAACAGAACGAGTGACAATCTATCCCAGCCACATGAAGTTTATCATCGGTGCATATCGTCTGCTGCTATTCGTTGAGTTGATTTGCCTTCAGGTTCGGATTACATTCACTTGTTTGTAAGTACAGTTTTATCATTATTTTCCTTCTTCATAGTCACAGAGGTAAGAGACTCTGTCTGGACAGTGTGGTAATTCATTTTCATGAATTCAATTTGGCCCGCGCGGTGTAGCTAGCACTTAGCAGCTGCATGAGTTAGGTAGCGAATCGGCATGTGATCGTGTTGCAAGTTGAATTGTCCGACTCATCATCATCGGCGTAATTCCCCCAATTTACCTCCAACTACGTCACTTTGTTGTTCACTTCATCATCATTCTCTTCATCTTCAAAATAATCAATTTGAAAATCCAAATCTAGATAAAATTCTGGGTTTTCTTTCATTTCGTGATCGAAGTATTCAGTGACAATGTGGAGAAAACGTACCCTCGCAACAGGTTTTGCATGCAAGTGGAGCTTCACGTGGGAGAGCCAATCACGCCTCTCGTACAGAAAGTGACGTCATAAAAATCCCCAATTTCGCGGACGTAATTCTGCGTGTTTGAAGCATTCAGAGAGAGAACTTTAAACTATCAATTAACTGAGTTCCATCGGTCTCCATGATAAATGATGTACACCATCGTGTTCTCCTTATTTTCTCCTTTGATTTGATATATGATTCTCCATTTTTACGATTTTCAATATATTTCTCCTTTAAAAGAAGGATAAGGCGAAACTCGAGAGAGTCCAAAGAAGAGCTTCAAAAGCAGTTCCGAGTTTACAGGTCAAGAGTTACCCGGAAAAGTTGGCTCAATTAAATTTACCTTCATTATCCTACCGACATCACAGAGCAGATCTTATCCAAGTGTTCCGACTTCCGAATAATTCAAGGGACCGACGATCTTGAGACTTCAAAATTTTTCAAATTTTTCAAATTCAATGAAGACTCCAGAACTAGAGGACATACATGTATATATAAGATAGAGAAAACCCAGAGCAAATACTCGAAAAAGACAAAATTCTTTCTCATATCGAGTAGTATCTGAGTGGAATAACTTGCCAAATCAAGTAGTGAAGAGCACTTCCATAAACTCTTTCAAGTCAAATCTAGAGAAAACTTGGGAGCTCAAAAAGGAAAAATTTAACCCTGACCAATCTTTCACTTGCCCATGCTTTCATACCTTTACCTGCTGAAACCACACATTGCCATATATCCAGTACCAGTCTATCTTCCACTTTACTGACTTCAAGAAATTGGAAGGAGAGGGGCAAACAAGCTTTATAGGTAAAACTTTACGCCCACAACAAGGTATGGTACAGGTATGTGAACTATTGCACATGTATTTGAAGAAAACAATGATTTTATGAGAAAGCCTATAAAATCAAGGTTCATTGTTACTAAATAGTAAATAGTAAATCTAAATGTTGTCATGATAAACTGAAGTCATGAAATCTAATCTAAATCTTAGCACCCCCCCCCCCAAAAAAAAAAATAGAATTAAACTGAAGATCACCAACACAGATAGGCACATGTGGGACAGTTGGGAAAAGATCCAGAACCTGGCTTGAATGCCATGATTATTTTGCCCCTTTTTCAGCAATTTCATATTCTCTACCAGGATCATTTATATTTTATTTCATAGGGTAAGTTCACCCTGAAGAACAAGTTGTTGTAAAAATAGCAGAAAAAATAATAAAAAATATCGGGGAAGGCTTGAGGAAAATCCATTAAAGATTAAGAAAGTTATTAGAATTTTATTTTTTGGGATTTGTGACGTCATAAACAAGCAGTTGCCGCATATGTTATGTAATATATAAAATGCATAAATTTCAATTCTTTAATGTTTCGTGATGACTTATTTTTATTTTACGAACTGGTGTAAAATTATTTTTCTCTTGATATCCTGAAGGTACAGTAAAAACCATTTCAAATTTCCTGAGAAAATGACATTTCAATTGATTCTTCACCATATGATATGTAAGAAAGCTGCTTGCCTATGACGTCACAAATCAAATGATTAAAATTTTGATAACTTCTTTATCTTTGATGGATCTTTCTCAAACCTTTGGCAATATTTTTCATTTTTTTCCCCGCTATTTTTACATTAAATTTTTTTGTCAGGGTGAACTTCCCCTTTAATCACTACTATACAAACACTTGAGCGACAATTCTTTGACTCTGCTCGAACTTATTTTGAGATTGTTACCACAATTCGGTGGATTAACGATACGGTGCGCCATATATCGGTTGGCAGCGGACAGGCTGATTTCTAACTTTTGGGTCGACATCATGCGCAGGATAGGTGCAGCCAGTACATAATGCTGGTGTTAAGATGTTTTATAAAAAATGAAAACCATAAGAAAAGCGGAGGAAGAATTAACCGAAAACTTATAAATTTCCCAAAGAAATCTGCAGCATTTTCTCCTACCTCCTAGACCCTAGTAAACAGCATAATTTTATGCAAACCGGCCGAGCCACATTGGTCTGTGCAGGATAATAGCATGCAGATGTCAACTTTTTCCCATGAGGCCTTGCAAATTTTGGCCTGTCCGCTGCAGTCGATAGGTGGTGCACTGTATTGTGAATCCACCAAATTGAAATTTGTTTCCCTTCTCCGGCATTTCTGATAAAAAAAGATTCATAGGCGCACAAAACACAATCACAAAAGCGTAAAAGGATACGCGGAGAGAACAGGGCTCTTACATAAAAAGAGCGCAGGAATGTTGTACTGCTCAAACATAAGCTCTGTAAGCTTCTCTCTCTTCTGACGAATATTCCACT
Organism: Lytechinus pictus; assembly: GCF_037042905.1. Classification (NCBI taxonomy): domain Eukaryota; kingdom Metazoa; phylum Echinodermata; class Echinoidea; order Temnopleuroida; family Toxopneustidae; genus Lytechinus; species Lytechinus pictus. The sequence goes on along the minus strand of NC_087250.1, from coordinate 14,593,505 downwards.
GAAAAAATAAAACAATGTAAAACAGAAATCATGAAGCTGTGTAGGCGCATTAATGTGGTGCAGAAAAATTTGCCTGAAGAAAGTATCAACCTCACATATCTTTGTTATCATATTGATATGCAAAATCATAAGATCATTAGTATTATTTGATCATATTTCAAGATACAGAACAGAGAGACTTGAAAGAAAAAAGAATTTGCCTTAAAGAATGAGGTCCATTGTTACTTGATGTCAAATTTAAGTATCACTTGAATCTATTATTCTCTGTTATGCTTGTATCGAGTGGATCTTGCTAATAGCAACACTGCAAAGTGCTGGCGCCCTCTATCTTAATTGATGAAAACTAAAAGATTGTTGTTGTGTTATTTGTCTGTTCATAGAGTTGTCAACTGGATCAAGTTCTCATTGCATAAAAGTTACCATTATCATCATTATGGTAACTTTGCCATCCCATGGTAACTTGCATGGAATCCTTGATTCTGATTGGCTGTTGATCATACATGTAATTACCATGGTAGTTACCATTGGATGGCAAAGTTTGCATAAGAGTAACTTTTAAGCAATAAGGCCTGAGATAGCAGTCAGTTTTACTCACTGGAAGTCTGAAAAGAAGTCCCAATGTGCTGAAAAGGGAGGTTATCATGGGCCTGTCTTACAAAGAGTTACAATTGATCCAATCAAACATAACTCTATGGAAATCCATCAGTGTCATAATTATTTCTACAGGAAATTTGCACAATGTCCTTTGTAAACAAAGAGAAGCATAGTGAATTTTCAAGAAAACAATGGATGCATGAATATACACCATAGCTAGAAAATATTTTGAACAAAAATGCATAGTAGATGTTGACATTGTTGGCCATCCATAGTTGTGATTGATCGGATCAATCGCAACTCTTTGTAAGACGGGGCCCAGGAAAAAGCCTGGCCAATGGCATCTGCTAGATGAATCAAAACTTACCCCCCCTCCCCCCAAAAAAAAAATCACTTAAATTGTTTTTTTCTACTTACGGCAGGTTCAGACATGAGCACAGGGTGTAGACTGGGATCAGATTTGATGTACTTCTTATAGGCATGGTCTAAAACAGCTTGAAACATGTCCCAATCTTCAACTAAAATACATATAAACACGAAAGGCATTAATCAATTTATTTTTCACTTCTAATAAACAGAAAAGTAAAGAGGAGCAACATATACAATGACGATATGATGAACAAATAGAGAAGTCATAGTAACACTTAAAGGGTGTTTCAAGAAAATATTTGCAATCAATCGCAAATTACAGTTTACAAGTGATAGATTTATTTATTTATTCATTCAGTCATCTATCTATCTATAATCTATCTATCTATCTATCTATCTATCTATCTATCTATCTATCTATCTATCTATCTATCTATCTATCTATCCATCCATGCATGCATCCATCCATCCATCCATGCATCCATGCATCCATCCATCCATCTATCTATCCATCTATCTATCTATCTATCTATCCTCCATCCATCCATCTATCTATCTATCTATCTATCTATCTATCTATCTATCTATCTATCTATCTATCTATCTATCTATCTATCTATCTATCTATCTATCTATCTATCTATCTATCTATCTATCCTCTCCATCCATCCATCCATCCATCCACCCACCCACCCACCCACCCATCCATCCATCCATCCATCCATCCATCCATCCATCCATCCATCCATCCATCCATCCATCCATCCATCCATCCATCCATCCATCCATCCATCCATCCACCCACCCACCCACCCACCCACCCACCCACCCACCCACCCATCCATCCATTCACTCATTCCAATTTCATTATTCATTTAATTATTTAGTTATTTTTAATTTGATTTATTTTATTTTATTTTATTTTATTTTCATAAATTTTAAGGGGTGAAATGGGTACTTACCCATGCCATCTTTGAGTGGTGTACCCAGCTCCATGCCTTCGCGAACGAACGTGAGATACGGTGTGTCGACAACGTGACGCTTCTTGGTGGCGCCATCTTTGATGATGGGTTGCGTCTGACCGTCGATGTCCATGGATTCCTCATCTTTGCAATCGACTGACCCGATGGTGGTTGGGAATTCAGCCTGCAGGTAGCGTGAAAATGAGAATTCATATTAAATAGGCATATATGTATATATTACAGAATAATAACAACAATAATACTATTGTTATCACTTCGCTTTAGTGCTTAATACATGGTACATCTCCAAGTAATACAGACATCTTGATACCCTGCTCATAAACTATATTACAGATACCTATTACCTGTGTCAGCGGCCACCTGTCTATAGCGGCCACCTGCTTATAGTGGCCACTAAAAATTCCCCCGCAGGAAAGTCATGTGTTGTAGACCCTGTCTATAGTGGCCATCTGTCTAATGCGACCAGTGTCCACTCATTTTGTGTCCCTCAGTCAATATACCACCCTCTATAGTGGCCACTAAGAATCAGCTTCACTCAAACTTTTGACTCTGACAGTAATTGAATTGCTAGTCCTTACACTTGCAGCTGCATCTAAACATGAATCTTACTCTTAAAATAATGATTATACAATCTACTGTACATAAAGTATTTGGTGAATTGCAACTTTATATTTTACAAAATTATCTCCTTAGGGACACATACTGTATGTCCAGTATATTGCACAATATCTACAATACATGGCAAATTCAAGATGGACACCAACCTGTCTACAGTGGCCACTTTTGTTTCCCTTTGGTGGCCACTATACACAGGTTTGACTTGACTGTATACTGAGAACAACATTTCACTTTTATATCGTGCTTAAAATATGGAACGTAAAGTGGTTTACAGATATATTACATGTACTACTCTCGTCATAAACTCATAAAAGGTATTATATGGCAGATAATAATAATGATAATAACAGTATTTTGCTTTTAAATCTCTTAAGTTAATATATGGAACAACGTCTCTTTAGAAGCACTAATACAGATATATTATTACCCTGGTGACCGGATCCTGGCTTGCCCACACACAATGTATGCACTTTCTCTACTGACCTGGGACCATTTGAACAATACATTCAAAATTAAATTGCTCGCCATACTACAGAGGTTTTTGCATCCTAACAGGTATTGATTTAAAGGGATCGTTTAACTTTGTGAGCAGCTGATTTAAAAAATTCTCAAACTGAGTTGAAACGTGCGTATGAGTGCCTGTATTTGTCCTAAAAAAACCTGAAACAGACCACAATACAGGATGAAAAACTCTAATTTAGATACAAGTAGCAATTTATTAGCCTGATTTTGAGAACCGTCTAGTAGACGGTTCAGCTTATGACCAGTTTTCTCCAATTCAAAAAGTCCGTTGGCTATTTTGACTGCCTTCTGTTGTGCGTATCTCTTAACACACACTATTAGCTGCACTGTACATTCAGAGTATACCTTGTACACACTGTATGTACATGTAGGTCATGCTGTGTTAATCTATAATTAATGTGTTGTGGTGCACAGATTCCCTGTATACACATAGTCATTGAAACCAACTCCCAATTATTTCAAACTTTGGTTTACATCTCCAAGGTTTTAAAATTGATCCTGTAAGTATAATACTTTGAAACTGTTGGGATGGTATTTTTACACTATAAGCCTAATGTTTAGCCCATTTTCAGGAACCAGAAGGAGAATTTTTTAATCAGAACAAAGTGAAATGATCACTTTAACACCTGGGAGGGGAGTGGCAAAGCATGGATTGACGCCTTGCCAAAGGACGCTAGGATGTGGTGGGATTCAAAGACACGACCTTCTGACCAGAAGGCAAAATTTAGACCTACTACACCACAAGTGTTCCATGTACAGGGACTATGAGCAGCACTTCAAGGAAACCAAAACCCAAGAAGAGAAGCAACCTTTATATTGAAAAGAGTAAAATGAGAGGAACAATTTATCTCCTCCTGACCTTGACATATGTGGTGTGAATTATATTTTCCCATGACATTTGTTGTGCTCAGAAGGAAGCAAGATGCAATTTGGAAGATAATGAGGAAAATCTGAAAATTTGTGTACAAAACAAATGGAGAGTTGTCCACAAAATCAGCCATTTCAAAGCATATTTGCCAATTTGAGGATCCCCATAGAAAGTACAAGTCTTTTTAAACGTCCATAACTTGCTTATTTCATAATCGATTTTGATGAAACTTTAAAAAAAAAATTCCTTTAATTTTTTTTTACAGTCTGAAGGAAAGATTAAAGTATCTATGGACAAATTATTTCTTTATTATTATTATCCCTTATTCTAATTTGTGTCACTCTTTCGTTGTTACCTTTGATATTTTGTATAGCCTCCTTTTAAACTGTCTTCCGTCTCTCCTTTATATTATAGTTTTGTAATATAGGGGCCTACGTACTGAAACTAAGTTACGGGGGCTTGCCTCTCATACAAGCTTTGCTTTTCTTGGCAAGCCCCTCCGTTCTGTTTTATATAGTCATTATAGTCAAAGTTACTTTAGTTCGCATTAGTTCTCATTGTTTATACCTTATTCCGATTGATGTTGTACTTCAAATTTTACTATGTATTGTTTGATTTTGTTGTGCTTTGTGAACGGAAAATGAATAAATCTAAATCTAAATCTAAATAACCTTTCAATGGTCTATCTACAGTCTTTCATACATGTATCATGCATAACACTGGCGGATGGGGGGGGGGGGGAACCATCCGACCCATGCCTCTCTTTTGAGTGGCATATTACAAATTTGTAATGTAAATTTGTCGTTCTAACACAAGTGTGCCCCCCTTATAAAAATAGGACCTTTTTATTTTTTTTTGCTTGTCAAATTTTTCGTGAACGAAATGACCCTAAATGCAAATGTAACCCATGTAAATTTCATACTCTTTCTCTACAAAGAATGATGTTTAAGGGAGCATTGCAATCAATTAATGAATATTGCAAGTAAAAAAATCCATCTCAAGTGTTTCAAGTGATGACTTGATGAGTCATTTTCTTCTAACGAAAGCATGAATTATTTGAGACAATTTTTTGTGCTAATCTGACAGTCCTCAGTAGAACAAAGTCAAAATGGGTTTTTAAGAGCCATTAATTATAGCTCATGAAATATTTCCTAATGATGTACCTTTGGTGAGTCTTCCCCTGCGTATCCACCCCTCACAGAGTAAGAGCCAACATCGAACACCAAGGCTCCAACCTCATCTGAAAAAAAAATAAAATAAAAACATAAAACATCATATTTAGAGTTTACAACAGTTGTACTTAACAATCTATTAGAGCATAAGTTCAAACAGAATCAGATAAAATGATCATCCATGTGTTTGTGTAATATGTGCCCAATTATTTTGGTGGAAACAATAGTCTTTATTCCGTTGAAATAAGACCTGACAATAGCGAGTTTAATTTAAAAAAAAAAAGAACTAGACAACAAATTTAAAGGCAGCTGGGTATAATCCAACAAAGTAAGCCCATCACCTGAGCTGAGGTAACTTTGGACCAAGACTTGGATTGAACCGGGTATTAATGTTTCACATGAAACAAGTAATATAAGCGCCAGCAGAATTCAAAATTTATTTTCATAGATCTCAAGTAATCAGCTCAAGATTATTAAAACATGCTATGCTTTTTTGCAATAATTTTGTCCTTTCTTTTCACAAAATGAAATTTGCAATTTGAAAGTTGCATTTGCATTGGCTAAATATATTTGTCTATTTTCAAAATTTTGCAATGTTCATTTTCCAATGGAGCGATGTGGCCCAGTGGATTAGTCTTCTGACTTTGAAACAGAGGGTTGTGGGTTCGAATCCCAGCCATGGCGTAATTTCCTTCAGCAAGAAATTCATCCACATTGTGCTGCACTCAACCCAGGTGAGGTGAATGGGTACCTGGTGCTGTAATCTTAGTAATTACGGCTGCCAAGCTACAGCTGGGGTAATAACATATATATATATTATTATTTCCAACTTCCATCTAAATATAATGAGTGGAGCGCCTCTGACAGTCTCGCCTGCATTTCATGATTCAGAGTGCTGACTTTGAAAATGACTATAAAACAATTATTTCCCCAAAACATAATTCATACAATAATATAATACTACGTCCATTGACAATGATATTTGACCTTGATAAAGTGACCTAAGACTTGTGCAAGATGAGCAATGATACTGGATTACCCCAATATGGCCACATTTCAAACCATATCCATAAACTTTCAAAGTTATGATGCAATTAACAATTACCCACAACATGGCCAAAGTTCATCGATCTAAATGTTTTTGGAAAAAAAAAAACGAAAGCAAGGGAGCAAAGCGGCTGAGCTGGTCATTGCAGACGCATATCCAGAGGCGGACTTTTACGAAGTGTGCATTTGAAAAGGAAGGAAAAAAAAAGGGTCACTCATCACGCTTTTTACAGGGTTTGTTATGGGGCCACTGTACAAGGTGCAGCCACAAAAATAGCAGAAGAATTAATTTTAATTTCCGGGGATGCAGCAATATATTTCCAAATTTAACGGGGTTTACCTGCTCCTTCCACCACCCCCTGGATCCGGGGGGGGGGGGGGGGGGGGGGGGGCCACTTACATTGACGAGTGGATACCATGCGCGACCAAAAAAACACGTAAAAAGGATGTCCTTTTCACGATAGGGCACGTTACGTACGTAACGTGATAAGGGTGTCAAAAACACAAAAATAATGAAAAAAGGGTGTCTATTTCGTCAGGAAAATTACGTGTTTAGAGTCGAATTTGCGGGAATGATAAAACAAAATTAAAATGTTTTATAAAGGATGTCCATTTTGCCCCAACACTTCGTGTTTAGAGTCCGATTTGCGCGAGGTGTAGAAGGTGGGGTCGTACTAAACCAAATGAGGTAAAGCCGACGACCGAAGGACCCGTAACAATAAAACATTCCTGTACTTGTTTAGGGGTTCATTTCAGGGAATATTTGCCAAAAGTGTCGTTTTGTTTCCAATACTTTTTAAGGGTAGGGTTTCACACGCCAATACTTGTTAAGGGGTGCATTTTCAGAATATGGAAATTACGTGTTAAGGGTGCTTTTCGAGACCCCATGGTCGCGCATGGTATCCATTCGTGAATGGAAGTGGCCCCCCCGGGCCCTGGATCCATGCCTGACATGTCCAATTAGGGCTTGTTACTCTATCTTCATAAAACTATGATATCATGTCAGAGCAGCGCTGCCCCGTAAGTTATGCATGATCAAATTTCAAATTTTTAATGGTTCATGACTAAAAATGTTCTTCTTTCAGGAGCGGTTGAGATGCATTTTGTCTGTTGATATACATGTAGATCTAAATCTACCATACAGGTACAATAAAACCCATGTTGAATTTTTAAGAAAATGACATTTCATTGAATTTTTTAAATTCACAAAGACACAAGGGATTGGGAAGCTGCTCGCATTTGATTTGACATCACAAATAAAAAGGGGGTAAAATCTTAATAACTTCTTTCTTGGCGGGCCGACCCGGCTGCCACCGATTCCTCTGACGTCCGCACTCACGTCCACACAACTCCACGAAGTCACAGCACCATCACTAACCACCCGCCGCCGACCCGACCGGCGACCGATTCCTCTGACGTCCACATTCTCGCCATAAGTACCCCGCGCTCGTTTAGCGCCCTTCACTCCTGAAGACGGACAGTCAACCTGCCTGAAACGTCAAGCAACCTCTCTTCACTTCATCCTGCTACTTCTCAAACCATCGCTACTCAAGCCATATTCAGCTCATCTCATCTGGTTTACAGTCCTTTTCAGGACTTCACTCACTTTCAAGAAAAGAATACTTCTAATTTTCCATTTCAATCTTTCTGCCTCTATTTCCTTCCCTTCTTCATATTACACATGGTGGACCGTAAACCTTCTCCACATTTCTTAAATCTTTGATAAATTTTCCTCAAACCTTCACCAATTTTTCTTTCTGCTCCTCGTGCTAGATCTAGGTCTATTTTCAAAATAATTATTTTGGTCAGGGAAAATGTCCCCTTCTTAGTTAAAGGGAAATCCAGCCTTGGCCATGAAATGTTGCGTTGGGAAGGAGAAAAATAAATTAAACAGGATGGTGAAAGTTTGAAAGAAATCCGACAAGCAATAAGAAAGTTATAGCTGCTTTAAAATTGAGATCACTAATACTATGTAGATTTCAAATTGGCAACTGGGTAAGTAAATTATGACAAGGGGCAAGGACAACTTTCCCATAGGCCATGTACTTTATTATCAGGGATTTGTGGTTTTCTCCTAAGTACCCGTTCCCCTGGGGCAGTAATCTAAATATAACCCAGGTAGTATATTGTTTTATGTCCTCATGAAAGAAAAATATAATTTGAAATAAAACTTTTGGGAAAAATAACATTTTAGCCATAATATGTATTGGAGTACATGGAAGAGTACTCCTTGCCTTACATCACTATGACATCCCATATGCGGCCAATTTGAAGTCTCCATGGGTATAGTGATTACCGATATTTACAACTTTTAAAAATTCACAACTTTGTTGTTGTTTGTCCAATATTGTTCAAACTTTCACCTATCAACTTGTCTGATTTTCTTTTCCTTATAAAACAAGTTTTTATTTGGGTTGGATTCCCCTTTAAGGATACATTACATTCGCCTAGCCATAACTGTTACATGTCATGATCTGAAAATTTTACTCTTTCCCAAATGGGATTCCCAATAGATGTTTCTTTCTCACTTTTAATTTTTCTACTTCTTTATGAAGGCTGCTCTCTTCTTCAAGTTCTGTCAGTAGAGGCGCACGGCCAATATGGGAGACTCTCTCCAATATGGGAGACAATCTCCCATGTTGGAGACTTGCTTTGCAAAAGAACAAAAGAAACAACACCAACAAAAGTGTAATTATTTCCACCCAAAATTTTGTCTCACTGAGGTCAGAAGCCCATTTGTTTTGTGTGTGGATGACAACAAACATCCTTATCAAAACAAAAGTAGACGGTGAAAAGGGTCATTTTTCATGAGGAATCTACTTATCACATTTTCATTTGTCGCCAAGCTAATCCTTTTGCAGCAAATGTAAACAAAGGAAATTGGTCTCCCAAACTGGAGACTGCCTCTGAAATTGGATACCCAAATCCTTTACAATAAAGTCAAAAGTCTCTGATATTGGAGATAATCAGTCTCCCATATTGGCAGTGCGCCTTTGCCCTTTACTGTCTGTCTGTAACTGTAACTAGTTCTTTCCTCTTTCTTTTCCCCATGCTTTAATTTGTCTTTTATGATGTCCTTAGGAATCTTGGCTTGCATCAGGGTCGGGGGAAGGGGGGGGGGGGGGTGGTGTGGCTTCGGCTCTGGTTACCTCTAGAGCACTCACACATAGTGCGAGGCTGACCGTGACCACAATATTCAAAGAACAAGGTCACGATATAACCTTGTTCTCTCTTGGTTCTCCATGTTTGGCAAAATAAGTTTGGCAATATTTGGCTTATTTTCTTGTTTTCCTTAGAACAAATGCTTGATTGTTTGACATTGTCAGATTCCATTACAGCTAATCATCATATAACATGGCTCTTAAGTTAATTTGATTCTTTTAATTATTTTTTTCTAAATTTAAAATAGAGATTGAAAAATGTAAATTTTCTTGCCATTTTACTTCCCACCAATAGAGGGCGTACACAAAAATACATGTATGCCCAAAATTCAAGTTTTTGAGCGCTCTGGTGAATACAAAAATTATTCCCAAGTTACTAATGAAAAATAAATTGCAACTGTATGGAAATTAGTATTTTGGGTCACAAAAGTGTTATTTATTGATTTTTAAAGTCTGTGTTGTGTACTGCATTAATTGGCATAGAGTAAAGTCCCCAAACATCGGACGGTTCCAAATATAGCGGACGAAAATGACTTCAACTCCCTCTCCATTACTACAGGGACCTGCACTGGCAGGGGACTTGCATGCATAAGATACATGAACATAACCTGCTATTGAACTACACACACACAGTACATGTAGCTCCAAGTTGCTGCTCAAAAAACAAAATATTCCAGGGTTTAAATTCAGGGGTAACATCCATGATCTTGATTTCCAGAGATTCTTATGACCCTCGCTAATTATGGACTCCAAAAGATCGATGACCAAAAAAAATCTCGTGAGGGGGAAGTGATTTCCGCTGGAAATATCGCTGGCGAGATCGCACATGTTCGATCTATTGCAAAAAAAAATCTGCAATGGCCTCAGCGGGGGTTCCTTACGGCGGGAAATTCGACACCCTTCCAAATATGGCACGATCCCAAACATCAGACATACATGTATCGGCTGATTGAATTGGAAATGCGTGCTGTTGAGTTGACGCGCACGCACTCGTTTTCTGAACGAAGTCGCGCGCAACTGAGCGAAGACATCCGATGTTCGGAGCCGAAAGAGGTCCCCTTGGTAAGTAAATTATTATTTACCGATTTCTGTATCAAAATTATTGATAGTAACAATTAAAATCGGCATTTGCGCAGCTTACATAATTTATTTCATCAACAATTAAGCAATTATTTTGGGGTCTAGATCTAGAGCACGATTTAAATCGCGGAAATCGATCGCGGTGCACAAACCACAACTCTACGCATCCGATATTTGGAAACCGCGTCCGATTTCTGAAAAAAAAAAAAGCTTCTGGTAGTAAGTAAATAATTTCCGTTTACAAATACATAATTTTTGGCCTTATCCTGAATTTCTGAAATAAGTCACCTCTCTTCTCGTGTGTGTCAGTGTGTGTGAGCTCGTTGTGTACAAAGTCAATGGGAGAGGAAAGAAGTCACCGCCGCTGACGAAATGAACGGCAGTGAATGGAGTGGTGACTTAAACCAGGATAATGCTTAAATTTGTTCGATTCTAATTTTTTTATGATGATGATTAATAAATAATATTCAACGTCATTGACTTTTGTCATTTGTACGGAAAAATAAACATGATTTTTATTTGATTCAATGATTGTATTTGTTTTGGTCCAATTATGCTTAAGTGTCTGATAGTCCCCCGATATTTGGGCACTTTGAGCAAGTGACCGCGACCGGCTACACACGACAACACACTTCCCATTCACACATGTGCAAAATCCAAAAAATGGCAAAGACCAAAAAACAACAACTTCTTTGTCTTTCGATCAAACGTAGTAACTTCCTTCACTTATATGGCATTAAAAACATTCATAATGAATTAAATAGAAAAAACGAGACGACGTATAAGTAACTCACCTCCACCATAAACTCCACCACTCATCTTTGCGTCGAAAGGGAGAATTTTATCCGAAAATGAGACCTTCGCGATTGGCAAAACCAGAGTTAAAATTGGCAACGTCTAACCCTAAGAAAACGAAAGACGGTCCATAATTTAACTAAATTTTTAAAATATGTAGAAATATAGATCCAATTCTAAAATTAAAAAAAATTATAACGTAGTTTAATATTAGCAGTAAAGAATCAAATAAAAATTAAATATTAGCGAATAATAAAGATAAATATGAATTATTCTAAACTTTAGTGGTTCGAGCCAGTAGGGGATTTTACCATTTTCTTCGACTTCCGTCGCGGGAAAAGCTATGCAGCACAAGACAGTTTCACGCTCCAGGTAGTAGACCTAAACGTCATAGCAATAAATCGAGATCCCAAGGCCAAGGAGACTGGCAAAAATTCTGCTAATGCTAAACTCTAATTTCTAAACGTTAAACTGAATTGAAATTGAAGATTGGCTGATCTGAGTTTTGGGAGTTTTTGCCGTTTTGTGACCAATTAAGCGCAAGCCTTGCCGTCCAACCCTCAAGCCAAGGTTTAATTAAACTTAAAGTACGACAAACTTAGACTTTCATACGACTAAAAAAGTTAAGGCTATGGAGTATGGTTAGAGTATGGATCTTAACGCGAACGCATGCCAGACTTGGTAGCGCATCGCCGCATCCTCTATATTCCTGGTCCTGGGACCTGGATTCCAACATCCAATCAATGTTGGATTTGAAAATGAAATGGAGAAATTATGATAAACTTCAGTCTTTCTTCTTCCTCCGTTAGCTTCAGAGATCAGCAGAGAGATCCTGCTTTATATTTGGTTGTCACTGAACCTACTCAATAAATTCTCTGCTTAACGTTAGTGGGTTGAAGAATTGTGACTGGTACTTGAGACAAATTGTTTTCACGAGTTTTACAATTTTCATAAACTAAGTTGAGCTTGAGCATGTTGCATGTTGATTGGTACTGGTAGACCCTATTTTGAAATACAAAAGTTACTGCACAAGTTGCAGTCAATTACAATTCAAGTAGATTTGTAAAGTGCATATTGCAAGATTAACAAGTTACATATATATGTTTAAATCAAAGGATGTGATTTTCCTTGATTTTGGAATTGAATTTAAATTTCTTTCAACAATGCTAACCTTTGTTGTCTTGGATTTAGAACTAAATAATTAGAGCCCTTTTTCTTCTTCCCTTCTACTTCAGACTTTGCAGCATCACAAATTCTACTCCAGATATATTGTGAGCTACATACTAGGACGCAATGCAGAGTACATGTAACTCTCGAATGAAACGAGAAATTGAGATGATGAAAAGGGCGCCCCCTCCTGGCATAAGTTGCTGGATGAAAGATGATGATGTAACTCGACTTGAAGCAAGTAAGTTTATTATTGAATTTAACAAACATTGGATTGTGAATAATTAACTAGAGGTGAAGTTCTAAAAACTTGACAAACGACTGTTTTGAACTATTGCATGTACAAAAAACAGTACAATACAACATTAATATGCAACATGTTATAAATGTTTGATATTGATTTAGGCTACTTATTTCATAGCTTTAAAGACTGAAGACTCCATTGATGTTTGAAGTCAATTATTATTTTTTTTTCCAATTCAATTTGTATGAATATTCATTTTAGTAATGATGTCTTGCTTTCTGATTCATCTTTAACTGTGAATTTTTTTGAGTATGTTATATTTTAATCATAGTAGCTATTTGAAAAGTTGACAATTCATTTTTCTCACATTGATTTAAATGGTAATGCTAAAATATGCAATTGCTTAATATTTTTTTCTCAGTAATTTTTCTGTCCATCACATGAAAAACACAAATAAATCACTATGATCGTGAACAACAAGAACAAACTAAAAAAAGAACATATAGCAGATGTTAATATCATTATTATTATTATTTATTGCCGTTAATTATTATTATTATTATAATTTATTATTATTTATTATTATTATTATTCGGCAATGCTGCTTTGTACAAATATTTTGGTATGAATTTCATTTTTTTGAACCCACATTTGATTTTTCTAATCTGGACAAAAAGACTGTAATTGTAGGACTTTCAGAAAAACAACAGGATGGTAAAAAAAAAATCATATCCTACTCTTACCAGAAAGGTGCATTTACAATAGTAAACGAGCCAAGTATCAGCTTTTACAAAGTATGATATTTTCTTCTAAACAGAAGAACAGTACAAGGAAAGGAAATTTGACTATCAAGAATGGAATTGTACCATTTTTTAAAATCGATTATTATTGAGTTTTTGTCTAGATATATGTACTTACACTTACTTTTTTTTTTCAATAATTACTCGCTGTTCCTGTACTTCTGTTATTTTGCTATGAAACATTAAGAATATGAATGGCACCTTATAAACATTGATTTGTATATGTGTTTTACTGATTTAGTATCAATAAAAATATCATTGAAATATAAAAAAAAAAAGTTACAATATTTCCTTATATCTTTAATTTCAGAAATTCTTGGTGGTGAATCAACACCATATGCTGGAGGCGTCTTTAAATTAGACATTCATATACCAGACAGGTGATATAAATTATCTTGACTTATCATTATGTTATATAGAGTCTCAAAGTGATGACGTCACTAAAACATTTTAGCATTTCAGCATTATTTATACCATATTTTGGTAGAGCATGATGAAAAACCCCCACTTTCAAAATTTAGTTGGAATTGGTCCATGGGGGCCTTAGATATGACCTCATGAATACATAATTAGCCCCATTGAAGTCAATGTATTATTGGCCTGGTTCTAAATGTTACGAACCGAACCAGGCCAATAATTACATTTAGCCCCCGAAATGTTCAATAGAGCCCTGGAAATCTTGATTGATTGCAATGTTTAAGCTTATCTAATGTTGCAGATTTAGGCAGTAAGTTTTGAAAAGTAGCTCCCCAAAGTAAAAAAATATCTTGCCTGCACAAAACCATTATTGGATATTCAATATTTTCTAAATTATCACATAATTTTGATAATATAATATTGAAATATCGCCCAGCACTGATATTCACATGGCATGTTTTCCTTCAGCAAGAAATTCACCCGCATCGTGCTGCTCTCAACCCAGGTGAGGTGAATGGGAACCCGGCAGGATTGATCAGATTGAACTAAAGCAAGGGTTATGATAATAATAATAACAATGCGCATCGGAATAGATTATTTCTAGATAGATTACGCTATATAAATTCATGTGATTAATATTATTATAGAAGATAAAATTCCAACTGCCTATCTAAAGGGGGGGGGGGGGGGGGGGTTGATGTCGATATGTTTGTGTCTGTTATTTTTTTGCCACTATTCTATTTGTGTTTTTAATCGTACCATAATATAGTAATCAAGGGAGTTGGCTTTGACAGGTCAATGGCCATTCTGACTTCCTACATCCGCTACATTCTCTTTTCATTTCTTTTAATATTTCTACCATTTTTTATTGCTTATACTGTGATATAAATTCTTTTACTCCTTTGTTATTGTATCATATTATACTTGTATATATGTTTGTATGTTTTTAAAGGATGTCAAATAAATGAAATGAATTGAATTGAATTATTTTGTTCTATACTTGTAGATACCCGTTTGAGCCTCCGAAGGTGCAGTATGTAACTCCCATCTATCATCCAAATATCGATACGAGTGGAAGAATCTGTCTGGACCTCCTGAAGATGCCTCCCGCTGTAAGAATTGAAAATATTTTTGGTTTCTTGTTGTCAGTGTTTGGTTTCTCAAGACAGAGACTGTGTGACTTGTCTCGAAGTGCAGTGTATTGTGATTCAGGGGCAAGAATTTTATCCACACTGTGCTGCACTCAACCCAGGTGAGGTAAATGGGTACCGGTACTACCGGCAGGAAATAATTCCTCAAAAAGCTCTGTGTACCTGAATTGGTAGCCTAGCTTAGCCGGGTAATAATAATAGCAGGGCCCGCTGGTAGAACAGTTTTCGGAACTAAAGTGGCTACCCTGGGTAAATATGCTGTTATTATTAATATTATTAATATTATAAAGATATTGTCCAGAGACGTAGACCCCGTTCTCATTACCGCCCTAAAACTAGTTTACTGGAAACTTGTTTAACGTGTAATAAGAACGGTCAGAGCGGTTTTTAAAGGGATCTTTCAGCCAGTTCGGAAAACCACCTCGAGATGTAGTCTTCAAGATCGCTTTGCCTCCTTGAACTGGTTTTGGGTGAGGCCACATCCGTTCTTCAGGAAGCGATCTTTGTACATCTTGAACGCGCTACTCCACACACTGTCAGTGTAGAATGTCTACGCTGCAGTTTTGAATTTCATGCGAAACATGTCACCCCCACAGAGAGCGTTCCCATAGCAACAAGGCCACTTTACGTGAACTGGTTTTGAAAACCACTTCCAGCTGATCAAATGGGAACGCTAGCAAAGAGATCTTCCAAACTGGTTCCCGGAACCGATTTCCAGTAAACTAGTTTTAGAAAGTATAATGAAAACAATGTCTTAAAAGAATCACCATCATATCATCATCATTATTATCATCATGATCATCAATATTATCATCATCTTCACAATCATCATCATCATTGTCATCATCATCTTCATTATCATCATCATCGTTGTCCTTATCTTCATCATCATCATAATCATCGTCATCATCACCATTATGATAATCATCATCATCGTCATTATCATAATCATTATGATCATCAATATTATCAGTATCATCATTATCCTAATATCATCATCATGTCATCATCATCATCATCATCACCACCACCACCACCACATCATCTCATCATATCATATATCATATTCGTCATCATCATCTAAAAAAAACATTTTTGAGCTCTTAATTATACATTGTATTTGTTATCATCTTTGAGGTACAATTAAAAGTAACAGTAGATGTGTTGAAAAAAAAACAATAATAGTATTAAATTTTTATATTACTCCATGCTTGTAATCACTGTCATAATGTTTAAATCTATCATCTTACAGGGTAACTGGAAACCAAGTCTCAACATCTCTACCATGTTGACTTCCTTGCAACTCTTGATGGCCGAGCCTAACCCTGACGATCCGCTTATGGCCGATATTGTAAGTATCCTCCTCAGATTTCACTGAGATCAGGCCCCGTCTTACAAAGAGGTGCTGGGATCAACCACAACTATGGGACGAATGTCAACATCTAAAATACATGTGTGTTAAAAATATTTTCTAGGTATGATGTATATTCCAGGGAATAAATTTCCTGGTATCGCATCGCAATTTGCTCCACATATTTGAAAGACTGCTAAGCATAAAGTCTTTTGTATAGCATATTTTTTACATAGGTCCGTTCATTACTTAGTTGAGAGCTTTTCTCTATGACCAAAAATGCTATTCAAACTTGTACAGCAAAATTATTCCCTGTATTCATACATTCACTGTTTTCTTGACAATTCAGTGCATGTGCTTCTCTTTGTTTTCAAAGGATGTTGTGCAAATTCCCCCCCCCCCCAAATTATGACATTGATGGATTTCCATATACTTGAGGTTGATCAGATCAATCGTAACTCTTTGTAAGACGGGGCCCAGGTTGCAACAAGTTGCCAATCGCATATCAGTGCAATTCGCATTGCAGGCCAATGCACACATTGCAACAGCTCTTAAACCTGCTGCATCTCCATACACATATGTTTTCTGTGCTGTGATTTGGCCATGGCGCCCTTAGATATGACCTCATTTACATAATTAGCCCCGGTGGCCCGTATTCTGATTGCAGGTTTAACTTAAACTCGTGTTTAAAGTTGTGGTGTAAGTATGGATAGCCAATTGTTACATAAATCACTAACAGTAGAGATATCATACTTCAGCTCATTTGGCTCTCAAATCATTCATAATTGTCTAGGAAGTATAAATAGATGATTGTCTTCACCATCGATGTATCAGAAAAGAGCACAGTACACATAATAAACATACAACTTAATAAAAGTTTTGATACTTTTGGCTTCCCATACTTAAACCACAACTTTAAACCTGAGTTTAAGTTAAACCTGCTATCAGAATACGGACCATTGAAGTTAATGTATTATTTGCCTGGTTCCTCACAACTAGAACCAAGACTAAAGACAAATTTTCATTCCAGCCAGCATAGTTCGAACATCTCCTTTTACAGTGGTGTTATGTACAGTGTAGAAATAATTCCTACACTATGTGGGGGCGTCTTGGTCTAGTGGTTAAGATTCTCGTCTTTCAATCTGAAGGACGTGGTCCCAGCCATTGCATGTTTTCCTTCAGCAAGAAATCTATCCACATTGTGCTGCACTCAACCTAGGTGAGGTGAATGGGTACCGGCAGGAAGTAATTCCTCAAAAAGCTGTGCACACCGGAATCGGTAGACTAGTTTAGTCGGGGTAATAAAGAAGCGCCTTGAGCACCTAGCAAGGTGGATACGTGCGCTATACAAATCCTATATTATTATTATTATTATTATTTATTTGTATTCAGGGAATCACGCTTTTCTTGTTTCCTTTTTACTGGTCACTACATCTTAGTAAGATGTCCAGTGATAGTCCAACATAATTCAGCTGATTAGGAAATAACTTTTTATTTTTTTAGACAGATTAGGGCAATGGCTGAATTTTGGGGGCTATTTCTTTACTTGAAAGGCTAATTTTTTCTGAATGAGCGATTATGATGGAAAAGTATATTTCAGTATTCTGATGTATGTAGAATATTGTTCTTGAGTATTGTTTAAAGTTGGTCACCCCAAAGCATTCCATTTTGTGAATTTCAGCTGTGATTTCGGCTGTCATGTGGGCGAAATTGCTCCTCTCCTTCATGAACATTCAGCAAGAAATATACCCATATCGTGCTGCACTCAACCCAGGTGAGGCAACTGGGTACAGGGTAGGAAGAAATTCCTCAAAAGCTGCAGCACCCATAATAGCAGCACAGCTTAAGCCGGGGTAATAAGAGCAGCGCTTTGTATCCTCAGGCAAAAAGTGCTTTATAAATCCAGCTATTTGTTATTATTATTATAATTTCTTGACAGGATTGGATTGCCCTATTGTGCCTTAATACTTTTAGCAAATTATTTATTAAATTCTACTTTGATTTTCCTAGTCTGCAGAATTCAAGCACAACAGAGCCGTGTTTGTGGAGAAGGCTAAGCAATTGACAAAGACACATGCTACACAAGATATGCAACAGGTGGGAAAAGGTGTAATACACTACGGGCGGTATTCTGATTGTCATCGTTCAGTTAAACATGGGTTTACATAGATCACAGTTTTATGAAGTGCCATTTGTCAACCCATTCACCAATTTAAAAATGATTCTTATTCTGCTGCAAAAAGTTGCCAAGAAATTAATTGAGTTGTGAAATGGAAAGAATAAGAAAATGCAAAAATATTAATTAATGAATTATACTGAATTAATTCAGTATAATTGCCAGCCACAAACATGGAAGAAATATTATGAAACCCAGCACTCCATGAAGCATGGTTTAAAATTCTAGTTTAGAGTAGGTTTAATTATCAGAACACCACCCAATGGCCCGTATTCTGAAGTCGGGTTTTAATTTAGACCATGGTCTTACTCTGTGCGAGAATTAAAGGGAGCCCAAAGTGCAAAGATTCTGTTTGTATTGTATATTTCTTATGTTTACTCTTATGTTTCCTTTTGCTCTCATGATGAAGAAAAATACTTCAAAATATTTCAGTTATCATTCCCAGACAATTATGAACAATTTGACTGTCAAATGAGATAATAAATTGGATGTGTACTGTTACGGATTTTTGCCCCAATTGGCTCTCCATAGTTAAACCACAACTTTAAACCAGGGTTTAGTTTAATCCCGTCAGAATATAGGCCTATGAGTATATCATCTCAGTTCTCAGAAAAAATGAGAAAAAAGTAGTGGCTATTAAAGCATTGCAAATTCTGCTTCAGTGGCCAGAGAAAGGTGAAGGGGTGTGTTTCAATCAATCTAAAAATATTTGTAATCGATTGCAAATAGTTACAAATTTACTAGTGATACACCATTTTTTCATTTTTGTTTATTGCACACGGTTGATAGCTCTGCATATGACTTTTTGAAGCTATGCTACATGTATGCAAAACAAGTGTGGAATGCAAATTAATTTTTCATTAAGGGGCTGCAGAACGGTTTTTTAAGGGGGGGGGGGTGACCATGCAAAAAATCACAATCAAATGGTAATTTTTACATTATTGTATGCGGTTTTTGAAAAAAGTGGAGGGGCTGAACCCCCCCCCCCTTGCACTCCCCTGGTTTTGTGGCCCCTAAATAAGTCCCATTGTATGAAATTGGTTGTAAGAGGTATATCTTTTTGGTGCTCAAATAATATAACATACATGTATGGTGTGATGCCTAGGGAAAATAAAAAAAAGCCCCTCTTGTTCAACAACAATTAATTTTTATGATACGTTAGAGGAATTCTCAAATTCATCTTTTTTATGTGATGAAAATTTTTGTAAGAAAAGACATAAGAATAAGTGATATTGTGATATCATTGGTTGATTTGCATATACAGAAATGTTATGCATGTATTAAACTGAGAAATGCTGTCACTTTCTTTCCTATATCTGATTTTGATGAATTTCTTTTATGGAACTTTCTTTGAAATTTGGATGAATATTGAATAATGGGTAATACCTCAGTCACATTATGGTGGCCGTACGGCAAGTCGAAAACAGCCATTTTATTAATTTTATTCAAGCCAACTATATGTAGCTGGTACAAATATGTTAAAACTGCTGTTTTTTACTTGCCGTAGGGGAAATGTGACTGAGGTATAAGAATGACTTCCCTAGTGGTAATTCTTCATTCAAATTTTAATATTTGTTCTAGACATCTGTAAGCAAAGATGACTCGTCGGAGGAAAGCAGCTCGGAGTCAGACTCGGAAGAATCATCTGATGATGAAGAGAACAAGTCAGCCAATCAGAACACGTATATTTTGAAATCCTCCAATCAGAACTCTTCTACTAAGAGCAACTTGGTAGAAAAGACAGAACTGACCAAGGAGAGAAGAGGAGAGAAACGATGTCTGCAAGAAGTCAATGGGGAGTCGCTGCCTTCTAAAAAGAGCGATGTGGTATCTTGAAATAGAAAAGTGAGATTGAAAGATTCACAAGGAAAGAATTTTTGACAGAATCTTTGTGGAAATCGGTGTACTGCGAGTAATGGACAAATTAAAGAAGTACGCCGCCTTGTGTTTAATTGAACAATGAAGATATTCAGTAACAGGAAAGAACATGGATTAGCAGTAGATCTACATGTACTCCTGAAATTTAAGGAAAACTTGTGTTTAGATGAGGTTTGTAATCACTTTGAAAGAGAAAAACTGTGATCAATGCATGGCGTTGCGTACACTTTGTTCGACCAATCTATTGTATTTGGATTAACGCAGAAGGGTGACATCACAATAATGGCACAACTTAACGCAATTTTATTATGAAATTTTCAAATTCCATTGGGTCTAAGACCCGATCTGCCAGTTATGGGAATAGTTGATTTTTCAAATTGCACATGTAACTGTTTTATGTATAAGCAAAACTTTAAAAATAGTCATAACATTTTTTATTTGAAATCCCATTTTGATGAAATTCAAATTAATTTATATCACATCTCTAAAAACAAATAAGGCGCAATACATTGAGATTAAATTAATTAAGTGATTCCATAATATTGTTCTTGGATTTATCCCAAATTTTCTGCATTTTTCTTTTATTCATTTCATTTTTTTTTCTTGGACTTGCCCTTTAAGTACCGGTAAGTTTTGGTCATTGGGATGGGGATTTCATCATTGTTCAGTTCAGATGACCTCAATAGGTTGTCACATTTATTTAAAAACTGAATTATAAGGATATTAGAGTCAGATAGCACAGATCTCTCCTTTTTGTTTTAATACTCTACTTCCTTTTTCCCCCTCTCTTTTCTTTTATTAATTACTTGAAAAATTACTGGGGAGGGGTTGTCAACAGCCTTTGGCCTAGTCTGCAGACCCTTATTGAACTTTGATCAACAGGCGGGTCTTCACACTAAGACTAGCGAGAGGGCTGTCAGTCCACAAGTCCTTATAGGCTGCACATTCAGACCCCTTAACTCAAGTGAAGGGTTTGCACAGCAGACTAGCACTGACCCTGGTTATCCCTAGTCTGATCCCTTGAACAAACCT
This sequence comes from Lytechinus pictus, assembly GCF_037042905.1. NCBI lineage: Eukaryota > Metazoa > Echinodermata > Echinoidea > Temnopleuroida > Toxopneustidae > Lytechinus > Lytechinus pictus. The sequence goes on along the minus strand of NC_087250.1, from coordinate 14,572,080 downwards.
CTCGCTCAGCTTAAGTAGTCTGAATATGCAGCCTAAGGTCCCTGCCATTGAAATATTGAAACAGCAACTTTTATTTGTGCTAGTCTTGTGTGAAGACCTACTTGTTGATAAAAGATTCAATTAGGGTCTGTGCCTGCAGACTAGTTTATCCCTAGATAGGGAATGATACAAGCATTTTTTTTACTGTTTGGTCTTGAATGCAGGCTAATAACATGACAAAGATCTGTAATGGGAGATAGGACTCTATGGAAACATATCCTGTTCTATGTGACTATTCAGGGTTTACCGACAAGAGTTAGTTGTGGTATGACTAGAGTAGACTCTGTCATGGTTTCAGTTCAAGTATAGATATGAATGTACAATACATAATACATGTTCATTCTGTAAACATGTAATAATTACAGATGTGTTTTACATGTTACATACATGTTGAATTGTCTCTTTTTGATTTTCATTACCTGTATTATATTTATGACAGTATTTGAAAAGCTTGAGTCCAAAAGGGGCTAAACCAGTATTGACCAAAATTGATTTTTTTGATATAAATATATGTATCTCGGACCTGGGAATCAAATGCACCGTATCGCATTTGAAAAAAAAATTGGGGAAGATTGGTAAAAATGTTTCTACTTTAATACATAGTCATGCATTCAAATTTTTAGGTACATGTACATGTTGTGGATACAAGTTCACACCATCTGTGCAAATTTTGATGAAAATAACAATTTTATTAAAATTATTTTGGATTTAGCTCCTTCAACACCGAAAAGGTACCGTCCTCAGAAAAGATGAAAAAATAATATTTTTTCTTTTTAAAATTTTCAATGGATAAACAACAGATATGATGTAAAACAGTCAGACCGCAGGTCCCTATGCTAATGAGCAAAAAGGCCAGATTCATCCAAATCATCTCGTGGCTGAATCCTCCTCCTTGCAAAATCTCGTGATTCGTGAGATTTTCTTTCTCTAAGAATTTACCTGTTTTAATCTCAAGTTAAATGAAATATTATTGCACCATCAGATAGAGTAAAAGTTACTCTTTCATATTGGTCATTTATTTTGTATACAATATTTTGTTAAATAAGTAAATTTCTGGCCTGAAAATGTGCTTCAAAACTGAATTTTCTTCCTCTGTTTTCTTTTGCAAATTGTGCAAAACTTTTTATTTTGAGCCTCAATGATATCTATATCACCATAGAGCTGAACTTCTGTACTTTCTCACAATGCCACTCTTGATATGCGGCACCTTTTAATCGGGTCAAGATCACACTTTTCCCACCAAGGTACAAGACGAGATTTCTGAAATTTTGTACTTGCATGAAATCCAGAGTTCTGATTGGCTGGATAAGGTTCACAGAACAACAGGCGCGGGGTATTTGAGGAGATTACCACATGGGAAGTGTGACCTTCCCACGAACCCAGGCACTGGAACCGTTGGAATTTGCCATTGTGTGGTCTTTTTGACCAATCAGAGTGCAGTATTCTTGTTTTCAAGCTGCTTTATGTACTTGGCAAATGAAAAGTGTGATCTTGACCCGATTAAACCAATTCTTATTTTGAAACCTATATCATTTCAAAGTATACATATTCAGCTTTATCATGATATAAAAATCATTTGGGCTCAAACAAATATAAAGTGTGAAAATAGCAGCTTTTGTCAGGTGAAAATATTTATTTTGTAGCATATTTTAGATCAAAATTTTAACCTATATTACAAAATCTTTGAATAAATCCAAACACATGACCTAAAAGAATGATTCTTCTTCTTTACAATGGTACCAAATTCATGAAATTCGATGCACAATTAGAGCAGCAATGACCGAATGAAAAGATGTGTTTTGGTCCGCATCAAGCTCATTAAATATGCAAAACATCTCAAGTCATGAATATCACTTGGATGAAAGAAGCCACTTTCTTGGGACCTGCAGTCTGACTGAAAATGTACTCTTTAGATTTGTGTTTCGTGTTCCATTTTCAATGATAAATGTTTAAAAAGGCATAAATTGACATTCAACTAAGCCTCCTTAAGGAGCTAAATCCATGAAAAATAAAATTTCAAAATATTAAAAAAAATTGAAATTGAATACTAGATTTTTAAAATCATGATTAAGTAATCTGAAAGAGCACCATCATACACATATATATCAAAATAAAACAGCTGTGGACAAGGGAAAGTGGTGAATTAAAAAAACCTTGATTTACAGAAAAACACTAATAAAAGTGGATTTAGCTCCTTTCGGAATAAAACTCTTCATTTCATGCATATGTTCATGTAAAGTCAACTTATCAGTATCAACACATATCTTGAGAAAAAAAAGAAAGACATGACACGTCAATTAAATATATCTGATATGTATTTATAACGTACAATACATGCATACCGTAATTTGATAACTTTTCATTACCATATCACAAAACATTTCTAAATATTCTTAACGGCTGAACAAATATTCTGATCTTTTCCCATTGTCAACAATATTCATCACTTTGAAGATACAATCAATATTGTGGCCTAAATTCACGAAGCTGGTTTACCTTCGACCTATGGGCTAAAGTTGAATTTCATGATGAAAGTGGGTTATGTCCATTAGTTTAATATTATGTCAATTGATGTCAAATGACATATATGCACTATGTGTATAAAGAGTAAGCTACTTTCGTGAATATGGTATTGAAGTGATGATGTCACAATTTTTTTTTTGCATTGCAGCATTCATTATTCCATATCTCAACAGGCCAGGCCATGATGAAACACATCCACCTGCAAAACAAATGGTGGGAATCGGTCCATGGGGGCCTTATATGTAGATATGGCCTCATGAATATGTAATTAGCCCCACTGAATTCAATGTATTATTGGCCTGGTTCTAAAAATGTAAGGAATCCGGCCAATAGTACAATTTATTTCAATGGGGCTAATTATATACTCGTGAGGTTATATCTTGGAGCCCCATGGACCGATTCCCACCAAATTTGGGTTGTGGAGTTATTTCATCATGCTCTTCCAAAATATGTCATCAAAAACACTGAAATGCAAAAAGTGAAAATTTATGACGTCACACTTCGGTACTCTATTGCAAATCTGAACTTTGTGCTATTAGCATCAGATGATTAGATTTAATCCACAAGTTAAAAGCTAACCCACCTAGATAAATTTTGGCCAATATGGGCATACATACTTTATCGCAGCTGGCCTGATAAAACCTCGCATCTCAATCTTGGAATTTTTTTTTTAGGGCAGCTTAGAAAATGATGCTTAATTTAAAAAATATAGCAAGAGCAGCAGTCTCATACATTGTAGTGTCTGAAAACAGTCTACCTGTGAACAACTCTTTCGAGGCAAATTAAACCTAGTTTGTTTCTACCCATGTTATAACTCTAAAATCTAGCTTATTCTAAGCTGTCATCAAAATATTTAAATTTTTAGATACAAGGTTTTATCAGCCCGGCCACTCAGCCATGATAACTGTATTCTTTAGCATTATAGCTTAAGAACATCTGGTCCCATAACACAAAGGTTAGCCATTAACCGTATGCTTGCTGTTCATTGTACATTGTAGTCAATGGAGTCATTCTATCGTAAGAAAATGTTCTACGATGATTGCTAAGCTTTGTGTTACAGGCCCAAGGTCAGTTGCGAATCAATCCTGTATAATACAACAAAATTACGGACTTACATGTAAATACTAATTAAAATAAATCACATGTAAAATGCCCCTGCTTTCATCCAATATAATATTCACAGGAATGAAATCAACACTGTATCTAGTAAATTAGTACTGGGTGCACATTCAATTATACAGTATGTATTCATATAGATTTCAAATTAGATTTTGATTAACCAATGAAGGAAATGAATAAGAAATAAATGAAACAGATAGGTGCTGACATTTTTCACTTTGTAAACAAACATGTAACAAAGGGAACATCATATATATAAAAATGATCTAAGTGACGTTACTGAATTTCGAAAGAGTTTTTACAGCATCCAATCAGCAAACATACATTTTTTTGTTGCTATTCTTCCCCAACTTAAAAAATGTCCTATTTTGTTGCTCAATACATATATTTCAACAATGGAAATTTCACTTTCTTGTCACTCTCATATAATTTTGTATAACTATATGAATAAATATATTTTCAGAGTTGAAAACAACTTTTAAGACAAAAATAACGAAGAACATCTACATTTATACTGTGGTTATAACGAACATAAATTAAATTGATCTACAATGTAGTTTGAAAATTGTTCTTCCTGAAGAAAGAGTTCCCCACTAACAACTAAACGTAAAATCTATGTATGCAAATACTTGACTTTGAAGATTCCTATAACTATCGCTATTTTCTAAAGCACATAATCAGTAACACTAAAAACTTCAGAGCAAATCATACATAGAGAATAATTTCGAAGTAAATACTTTAAATCTAAAGTACACCACATATATGTATCTACAGACAATTATATTAATTCTTCCTACATGTAGGTTCTACATGAAGTAAACTCATTTTTTTTAATAACATGTTTACTTCATACTTTATTGCTAGCCAAGAACATCACACTACATCTACGTGAATCTATAGGATCGAAACTTGTTACAAATATATTTGTATAAAATTGCACAATTCCTTTACAAATTCAATAGTCATCATGATAACGGAAAGTTCTTCCTTTTTTTTCTTTCTAGATCTTTGTAAGAGAAATAATGCTGCATTGCAGAGTAGTATGAATTTATTTGCAGAATGAGCTGTTGCCAAGTTTAACGTTCACCTGGGGCCTGTTGTGTAAAACTTTTGCCATGCCAGAGTTGCAACAGGCCCCTGGTGAACATTAATCACAGGATTGGCTCTGGCTGGAGATTACAATTCAATTCTAACAAATCAATGAATGCTTACAAATCACTAACAAATTAAATAAATCATGGAAATATCATTTTCCTAGATTCCATATAGAGTTTAGGACTGGAATGTGTAGAGATTTTTCAACCTAAATACAGAAAGAAAACAAATGATTTTTCATTAATAAATTATCATTTTCCAGGATTTGAAAGCTTACCGTAATTTCATTTTCTAGAGTTCTTTAAAACTAATACAAAATAGCAGACTGAAAAATAGAAAAAGTTAGACTGTCAATTAAAGTCCAATAAATTTTGGACCAGAAAATGCAAAATTTACCTATACATGTACTTCTACAAAGTCAAATGGATTTCTGTTGTCCCAAAATAATTGACCTAACCTAAGTTACCTGTATTTTGTCCCCTCTGGGGACTGATGCAGAAAAAATAAAAATCAAACACAACTTGATTTCCACCGAGTAAAAACCTAGTAGTAACATAGGATTGCATTTGATTTTTTTTTAAATATTAAATGCAACTCTCCTGCAGTAGACCTCCAGTCATGTTTAAATCTTAGATCTATGTATTCTAGAGTGCTGAATCAAAGAATATTTTGTCCAATACAGGGTGCTACATAACTTTTTAGAAGCACTTGCCTGGTCGGGCAAGTAAATTTTTAAATATTAGTTGGGATATACTTGCCCCAAAATCTATTTCACTTGCCAAAAAATTCCTTGAAAAAAAGTTTTACCTCTTAAAAGATAGTTTTGCGGTTTTATAAACCATTGACCTTTTTCTCTTTTGACATGAACTGATCTACCTTGTTATTGCATTCCTTTTTCCAAAGTGATTTTATCTTGCCTGCCATGACCAAAATTAGGGTCAATATCATATATCGACCCTAATTTTGGTCATTCTACTGTGAGAATTTTGCTTGCCCAATTCGGGCAAGTAGTTTTGGTCTATACTTCAAAACACACTTTTTCCTGGCCCTGGGCATGTAGCACCCTGTCAATAACTAAATATACAGAATGATTAGATATGAGTTTCTTCTTAATAAAGGTTGTTTCTTGAAGCAGACTGTTGTTAGTCAGAAGTTGATCAAAGCTGGTGTTACAGTGTATGTTGGCAGTTTGTAGATGAATCCGACTTCAGAGCACTGTATTTATGGCGGCCATAACCAGGGGGCTTAGAAAGAACAAAGCACTTTTAATGGGTTATACAATAAGCCAAGTGCATTGCTATGCCAGTACAAAAATGATCCTTGGTAGGCATACTTGAAGCTCCCCTGTTAGGAATTACCATAAAAACAGCACCCAAAATGAATTATTCAATTTATGGTCCAGTGAAGTCAACATCTGGATGGAAGGTTAATAGTTCTTACTAATCACTGACTAATAATTCCTCAAATTTAGTCAACTTGGTACTGTAGTCTCTTGTTGACGGAATACTGATAGATGGAAAAACCGGCAAACAGGACGTAGATTCCCGCCGCGATGAAGCAATTATTTGAGACACTTGTGTACGCTTGGTCCAGATCCTCTTTCGTGAAGTCCTCTTCGAGACTGACATCTTCAATGAAGGCCAAGGCATTTATCCGGAAGAAAACACCCATCAAGAGCTGTCAGGAGATAAATTGAAAAAAAAGAAGATACAATGATTTATGAATTAAGGTAGTATTAAGGTTCAGGGAAAACAATTGGATGGGAGCCGAGGGCAATTCTGCCCCCAAAACAGCCCGGGAAAATCCACATTCACTGCGATTTGTTAAAGCTTAACCAGTGTTGCAGATTTGTGCAGAAGTCGTAAAACGTAGCCCCTGAAAAAAAAAAAGAAAGCTAGGGTTAACAGAAATAGACAACAGAACGCATGGATCATATTTGCGAATATAAAGGGTGGAGGCATGTCAGAAAGAGGGTCATCCCACCAGCGCTAACTGAATTTCAGACTTTTCATATCCACCCAAATGCCTAACTTTGTGGTTACAAATTTGCACTCATTTTTTTTAGCCCAAAATTATTTTGATGAACAACTCTATATCAGCTTCCAACTTGATGGTGAAGAAAACTCCTAATGAACTTCGTCCCTGATATTGCGGACTGAAGTTGCACTATTTTTTTAAAAATACAAGCAAATACATGTACACACACATATGGAGGAATTTGATCGCTTAATTCAGTCTAAAATCAAAACTTCAGCAAAGAAAACGTCTGACTGTTCAAATTTTGTCTTTGGTTTGAGTTTGAATGATGATGTCGAAATGGAGCTGTAAGATCTAACCGTTAGTCATTATTGGAATGGAGGGTGAATTTGGGCAAAGACTCAGCTGAAATAAGTTTGCTAAATGGGCAAAAAATAAGTTAAAATTAGTTTTTTTAAAGTATTGTTAAGTTTTATTGATCCTTAGTGACATTTACAAACAGCAGTGAAATACCTAAATACAAACAACTGACAAATAACTTCATTCAAAATACTTCATACATACATGTAGGCATCAGTAAAATACAAGTAATTCATAAACAAATCAATTAAACTGGTCATTCGTGTTTCCATTAATTCACTGAACACTGCTGAAAGAAAGAGTAAGAAACATAATACAAAAACAATACAAAGAAAAAAAGAAAGCCACAGCCGCACATCCCATACAAAAAAAAAATAAATGAGTCCTCCTTCACACGCCCTCTTTCCCTGCCTACCAATACCCACCCAAGGGTTCATTACATGCCGCCGCGCACAGAAAAATCAAGCCATAGAAGTCGTGTGTTGTGGACCCAAGAAGTGAGATCCCAGCACGCGCGACCCACTAGTTAGAAATCCACTGCCAAACGCGGTTCGTGGTTAGTATACTAATACTAACCTCGCAATACGTGTGAGTGACCAATACCATGATTTACCAACATGACTGAAGGCCAAGCAAGCCCCCACAAATAAGTGACTTGAACTTACAGAGGAAAGAGAAAAAAAAAATTGAGTTGGCTAATGAAGTTAACCATGCTCACCAAACCAAAGTGCATTGCGTTATGAACATACTCCAACTTTTGTTGGTCTCTAATCCACATGTCTTCAGTGAAGTCAAGACACACCCAGGCATCTCGGACCACTTCATATTAACATCAATTGCCAGCCTCAAACCCATCTTTCAAAAGTCAATACGCCGTAAGGTGTATAAATTTCATAAAGCTGACATTGACGGTCTAAAGACCAGATTACAGAACTTTGCAACCACTTTTTTGGCAGAAGCTGATAACAACTCTCTCGAAAGTAACTGGCAAATCTTCCAATCAGCAACGATCAAAGCAATGGATGATTTCATACCTTCCGCACTTAAGAGTTCAAGGTTCAATTTGCCATGGATGTCGAGACCGCTGAAGAAGCTGTCCAGAAGGAAACAGCGAGCTTTCTATACAGCCAAGTCTACTAATCAACACAAATCTTGGACCCGCTATCGATCACTTAGGAAAGAATTTCAAAAACAAAACAGAAAGGCCGAGCAGGAATATTTGTCTACTTCTATATTCGAAGCTCTTCATTCTAACCCTAAACGGTTCTGGTCATTCATCAAGAACAGACGTCGAGATACATCGGGTATCTCATCCCTTTGGAATGGGAACCATCTGGTTAGTTCAGCGGCTGACAAGGCAGAAGCGCTCAGTAACCAATACAAGTCCGTCTTCACAGACGAAAATGCTCATCCTTCATCAAACATACCAATCCCTAAAGTCGACAAACTCCCGGACATCGCTCCGCTGGTTGTGGATGAGGCTGGAGTTCTGAAGCTTCTCCACAAGCTCTCACCATCCAAGGCACCTGGCCCCGATGCCATACACCCTTTTATCCTACGTAACTGTGCTGATGAAATTGCACCTATCCTAACCAAGATATGTAACCTGAGCATACAGTCTGGCAGATTGCCGGTAGCCTGGACCCGAGCCAACGTTACCGCAATCTACAAAAAAGGTAGCCGGACTGATCCAGCCAACTACAGGCCGGTATCGCTGACCTCAGTTTGCTGCAAAATAGTTGAACATGTTATTTACAGTCATATTATCAATCACTTAGAGAAGTTCAATGCCCTAGACGACTCGCAACATGGATTTCGAGCCAAGAGATCCTGTGAAACACAACTCCTCACTACAGTTCATCATATCTGGGAGGCGAATGAACACAACAAGCAAGTAGATGCAGTGATACTCGACTTTGCCAAAGCATTCGATACTGTTCCTCACAAGCGTCTTCTACTCAAACTCCAACATTACGGCATATCTGGCTCTCTATATAACTGGATAACATCATTCCTTACTTGCAGACAACAGTCAGTGGTTCTCCAAGGGATAAGCTCCAAGCCAGTCAGAGTGCGGTCAGGCGTGCCCCAGGGCACGGTCCTCGGTCCACTCTTCTTCCTGCTATACATCAACGACTTACCGGTGGGCCTGCAGTCTAAAGTGCGTCTTTTTGCTGACGACTGCATTATACACCGACCCATTGCGTCCTCCGTCGACTGTAAGATTCTGCAGAAGGACTTAAAACTACTTGAGAAATGGGCTCATACATGGCTAATGTCCTTTAAACCAGAAAAATGTAGTGTTCTCAGATTTTCCCGTTGTAAGAATCAAATAGAATCTTCATATAAGCTAGCTGGCCAGACGCTGCAGACTGCCAACCAGCACAGATACCTTGGAGTAACTCTATCATCGGATATGAAATGGAACACACAGGTTGATAAAGCAGTTTCCAAAGCTAATAGCATGATAGGCTTCCTCCGTCGTAATCTTGGAAACGCTTCCCAGAAAGTAAAGCTACAAGCATACAAAAGCCTCGTTCGCCCACATGTTGAGTACTGCAGCTCTGTGTGGGATCCCCACACTAAAAGTAACATCCTTAAGGTGGAGGCAGTCCAGAGACGTGCTGCGCGGTTTGTCACCAACAACTACAGCCAGGAGAGTTCTGTTACAGCCATGCTCAAAGCTATGGAATTACCCACCCTTCAACATAGAAGGCAGGTGAGCAGACTGACCATGATGCATAAGATAATCCATAATAATGTCAGCCTACCGCTTCAAGAGCACCTGAGCTTCAACAGAAGGGATCCGAACGCAGCATGTACAAGGAAATTCAACTCCCTGACCCTCGAAATACCATTCTCAAGAACTAATTACTACAAGAAATCCTTCTTCCCTAATACGGCAAGGGACTGGAATACCCTCCCATATGACTTAATTTCTATAACCAACTCACAAATATTTAATAACAAATTGATAAGTCTCCAGCTTGACTAGGATGGTCTTCTCTAGCCGACCTCTATTTCCTCCAAGTTGAGTGATGTTCCAGCTGGAGCTTTTCAACATACCAACCGTGAAACCGGCTATGAAATGCTGGACTGGACCCCCCCCCCCCCCGACCAAAAAAAAAAGAAAAAAAAACACCCCACAAAACTCAAAAGGCACAATCATTTGTGCAGCTGCAACTTGCAAGTCTTATTTATTATCTTTTGTTTTGAGTCTTACTCAGCAATATTTCATGTATTTCTTCTGACATATCCCACATGTCCATAAGAACAATAATAATTCAATAACTTAAAATGGATTTAAAATGAAGAAGAAAATAATGCCTGCCAATGCATTGCACTTAAATTAATTTTGTGTTGCACAACATGTACTTATTACTATGGGATTTAGCTACTACGCAATTTGTATCACAGAATCACGGAATCGTGACATCCACATAAGATATGTGTACAAAAGCATTGCATGCACCATGAATGAATACGGCCTCACACTCGTCGTACATATTATTGCGGCATTTGATCTGCGACTTACCAACATAACTACTCCCCATATACTCAGCAAAGAGCAACATGTTGAACATTTTGGTCCGCAGATCTTTACCATGTTGGCGAAAATATTACAACCTTGTGAAAAAATATGCTAAACTGGAACAACCGCTGGGAGGAACGGTGATTTTGAAGCATTAACAGGTTTTCTTTCAAGTCTTTCGCTCTTCAGCTTCGCTCGTCATGTGATCCGATAATCCAACGTTGATATCGAAGTGATATCGATAACAATATGGGGACAATTTCCTAATTATTTCTATTAAAAATACTCATGTGAGCTGTAATCACAAAAGTATGCAACGTTTCTCGTTTTTCTAAGATTATTTTTGATTTATGAATCACTATATACAAGTTTAAATGATTATATTCGGGATTGAGTTCAGATAAATGCTTTACAAAAATTGAGTCATGTGACTGGATCAAAGGTTATTTCAACTTTTTCTTGCACATTATAAACATGGTAGATCGGTTGGGTGAGTAAAGCTTTACTTCCGATAGTTTGTTTCACTATTTCTAACCCTCCTTCCTATTTCCGGCACCATACTTAACTTTTAAGAGAAAGAGTAAAAAATACAGATAATGAATAATTGTTTTGATTGTTCATTTTAATTCGGAAAGTGTTGATTTGGGGTGGTCAAAATTGAGTGAGATTGACGGTGATCACGATTTTATTGCGCGTGCGACCCGTTCTCCCAGAAAATCTACGCCGCCCACTTCGGCGTGTATATTGTGATTAACCCGTTGAGAGAAAGGAGGCGTTTACGAAGCAAATAGTTTGCGTGTCATATTTGGGGACATTGCAGGGTTTTGTTTCCACGATGGGACTACCATGATCAATTGTTTTCGGCCCTACCATAATTTTTTGCCTAAATTATTTTTATAAATCCTAGAATTTGACATAAATATGACAAGAATCAATGCCACAATGGTGATTGAGAATGAGACTTTGAGAGATGCATGTGAATCACACTCACAGGTTTTGTAATTTTAAAAAATGTGACCGAGTCGAGATGAAAGTTGACTTGAGTCAGTGTATGATTGAGTCTGTTGAGTGAGGCAGAGAATGTCGGGCAGAACAAAAGAAAGAGAAGAAAAGTAGGAACAAGCATGACAGAAGAATAAAAAGTAACTAACAAGGAAAAAATGAGGAAGAGCCGAAGAGGAAGAATTATTTGTACTATAAAAATAAAATAGAATTATGGATGCTAGGCTTGCTAGCTCAATAATTGAACCCTTGACCTGCTCATTCTTGGTTCAATTTAGTTTGAAAGTATGTCCACAAGACCACAGTCTCTGCAATTCACAGAGCTAGTGTAGAACTAGAAGAAGTTTGTTTTTTTATTATAGATGATGGAAACAATAAATGTTCGTATCAGTCTGAACGAAAGAAATATCAAATGTTTTAATCTTTTATTTATGTTTTGTTTTGTACATGTACAGTAAACAGTGAAGCCAATCGTAAACGGATTGAGCAAGTGGAATTATGCTTCGGAGGCTCGGGCCAGGTAAAAATATTGATTTCTTCAACTTTGTTTTCCTTTATTTTTGTTTAAACGCAAGCATGAGTTGACATTTGAAGAAGGTAATGCTAGACAGAAAAGATATAGAGGGGGCATTTAATGGAGAGTTTTGTTGGTAATTTTTTTTCTCTGACTAATTGATCACAGCCACTCAGATGCAAGAATTTTAGTAGCTTATCACAGTTGTAAGTGGAAACGGCTGACTTTTTTGTGTTGAAGTTCTCTTGTAGAATAGACAAGGAAATGGGGTATTTTAAGATTTTGATATTGAAAAAATAAATCAAATTTTCAGTCCTTATAAGAAAATTGCTTAGAGCATATTCATTTCCAGCTTTCTGTTTTTTGGTGAGATAGAAAATTCCTGTTCTGTTTAAAAAATGATAGCGTTTTCAATGCATTAAATGCATCGAAAACGATATCATTTTTCAAATATATTTGGAATATCATCATCATATTGCAAGCATTTTGGAAAGAGTGATATTGATAAACTTACTATCTCCTATTTAGGACAGTGATTTTTCATAGATGATCTTTTCTGTTTAGAAGTGAAAACCTGTTTCAAACTTGATCTAAAATGCAAATTCTATTTTGTCATAGAAAATGTACATCAATTCCAATTCAATGAATTTTCTCATGGAAAGTAATAAAACCATATCAGAATTTCCGTTTTGATTAATACTGATAAGCAAAAAAAATCACTGTCCGTAGTGACTCCGTATCTCAGTCAGTGTACCTCTATTACATGTAGGTGATTCTCATATATTTCTGTTAATTTGTTGATATTGTCCATGTGATATGTGCTGTATCCTATGTTTGACTTTGACCATCATATAGAGTGTAACAATTAACTTGAAACAACGTTTATTCAAGAATGACACAATGTATTTGGCCTGGGAAGAGTTGCCTACTTTTACAGAACATTTGGTCATCCTTATCATATTCCATGATTGCATCATTTGCATGCATTCTGGATGATGCACAGAGATTATTAAAGAAAAATGTCTCCTAATGATAGAGGCACAATAGCCAGTTTGAACAAGTTGAGTTATCCTCTCATCCTACATGCATGTGTGATCATTGCCAATTTAGAGAGTGTAGATTGTAATGATTATCCTCAATGGGAATAAAATTTCATAGGGGCTTGGAGACCTAGAAAATTGAAAAAAAAAGACCCTTGAATATACATGTATGTTCAAATGTAAATTGCAATCTACATGTATAATGAAATACAATATATATTGTATGGTGATCTCAAAAAGTACACCGGAAATATTGTTATTAGTTGTCAGTTCCTCATTGAAGTGCTCAGTAATGACAAAGAGTTGCATTACACATTTTTCAGTCATTAATTGGGATGATGTCAGATTGCATACTATTCAGGCGAGAAATATTGAAAGTGTCCCCTAATAGGAGACACCCTAATAGGAGACACTACCTCTATTGTGGATAATCCTCATACTATGTTATATTGAAGTAACCGTCTAAGCAATGCAATTGCATGCAAAGGGTTATTGAAAGAATGGTAGATCATAATGAGCTACATGTATTTACCATGAATGATTAAAAATGACCTGCACCGAGTAGACCAAATAAGTTTGCACACTAAACGAAGTGTTGCGAGACAAATCTCAAATAATTGATTCCAACCAATAAAATTTTAGTGAACATAGTTGTAGGACTACTGAAATGGAAATTCAGTCTAGTTTGAGCCTTCCTGTAGGAATAGACCCAAATTCAATTTCAAATCGTAATGGCGTCATCATCGGCTGCCACTTGAAGCCAATAAAGCCGCAAAGCAAAATTCTGATTTTATTATTCCTGACACTATGCAGAACTTCAAGTAAAATAATTTACTTCTTGGAACTTTCACATTTAATGCAAAATGCGCTTTATAAAAAAAATGTGTCATATCGGAGTGTGCGCTGGCTTAAAAACTTGTCTGAATCAAGATTACAATGTAGACTGCATGTGTGTGGTCTGTGGGATGAGACCAAACACAAAGTTGACAAATTTGGTGTAGACCAAGTGGTATTGAAGTTGAAGATATTATTCAGCCAAGCTGGAATGGCAGTACCCCAGTAGTGGGTACTTCAGCTGAGCAGTGAATGTGTTTGTGTGTGTTGGGGGGGGGGGGGATCGATCTACAGTATCGTTGTTTGTTATCCCATGCCCCACATAAAAAGAATTGGTCATTGCACAATGATTTCAGTATTTTTTTCTCTATAAACAAGTACTCTACAGTTAAAGTTGACCTCACGGTGGTTCTTAAAATCTGCCCAAGTTGAGTGTCACTACATGTATATTCCAATTCATACAAGATTATATGACTATACATGTATGTGCCCTAACATACATTAGCTAAGATGTGATAGATGTGAAATAAAGATGTGTTTACTTTAAAGGAGAATGAAGCCTTTGGAACAAGATAGCTTGTGTGAAAACAGAAAAATCACAGAAACAGATCAACTAAAGTTTGAGAAAAATCGGACAAATAATGAGAAAGTTATGAGCATTTGAATATTGGGATCAATAATGCTATGGTGATCCTCACATTGGCAATGCGACAAAGATGTGTGATGTCACTTGTGAACAACTCTCCCCATTACCTTAGTATATATTTCACTTAAAATGCCTCTTTTATCACATCTATCATAGATCATGTGTTCTTTCTATAGGAGGGCATGTAATACAGATTTTTTAAGAATACATCATGGATAAAGAGTTTGTATCACCAAAAAAAAAAAGCAAAAAGATACATTTTGAGGGTATTTTACAGTCCATCAAAGGGAAAGTTGTTCACATGTGACATCACACATCCTTGTCGCATTGCCAATGGAGGATCTCCATAGCATTAGTGATTGCAATATTCAAATGCTCATAACTTTCTCATTATTTGTCCGATTTTTCTCAAACTTTCTTTGTTCTTATTCTTTGATTTTTCTGTTTCGACACAAGCCTACTTGTTACAAAGGTTTCATTCCCCTTTAATTGGATGAATTTAGGGATTTTACATCAAAATTGGGTGCCTGATCAAGATAAGATATCTATTATGTTGTTGTTTGTCTTGGTAATAAACCACTTCTTATAAAGCATGGACTGGGCTGCAAGTTTCAGGATATAATCTTTGTACATGTGTAGCTTTCTGATATACAATATCCATTAATACTATTTAGTACTATGCTTATTAAAAGGGTTATAAAGAATAAAAGTATTCGTGGGAGAGGGCACTCGATGCCAAATTTGAATTCTAACATTTCTAATGGCTGAAAAACATCCAATGACTAGTACCGTAAGTGCTTAATGCATTTGAATATTTTATGGTACCGGACTTCCGGTACTCAAGTATTATTCAGTGACCATTTGAAGCTTTATATGAATGAAAAGAAAATTTTGATTTGCGATTCAAATTATAAACTGTACAATACTTTACATTGTAATTACCATTACCCCCGTCATGGGATCCATCAGTGTTTCACACGTAAAGTGCACCATCTCCACTCCCTGGGGAGTATTGTGGCCAGGCAACCGTTTATCAGCGCACATATGGCATTCTAATCACATTGATGTTCACGTTCTACCGGGTACCCATTTAACACCTGGGTGGAGAGAGTGACAAACGTGGATAAGTGCCTGACCAAAGGACATTAGCGCTGGGTGGGATTCGAACCCTCGACCCTTGGTTCAAGAGTCAAGTGACTGAACCACTACACTATGACACCTCCGTTTAATAATAAGCTTTTATAAAGGAGGGCAGCAAATTCATGGGTTGGAACGGGTATCCGTACAATGATTTACTCATAAACTTTTCACAGAAACATATTCCATGTCTCAGTATCTGCATCAATTGTACGAAAATCGAGTTGCATACCAATCATAAGGTGTGCGATGGCCTTTTGACAGTTTTTAATCATTCTCTTTGCTAGTGGATAGGAAATGATTTTAGTTTTATTTTTATGGGCTATTTTTTTCCACATTATGGCGATTGCAGAATTTTTGAGCTATTTCTTTAAAATATGGGCTACTGTCTACATGTAGGGGTAACTAGCAATTATGCAGTAAAAGCAAATTTTTAAATAGCTTTATTAGAAAATTGATTTTCTATAATTAATTGTGAATATGGATGTGATAGATCTTGGGGCAACTCTAGAAAAAATAGTCACCCCAAAGCATGCATTCACAGGAATTTTAGGGGTGATTTGGGCTGTCGTGAGGGCAAAATCGAGCGTTGCCCTTAAAGGTAAATGCTAGTTTTGGTAACGATATCAAAGTGAGTTCGTACAGAATCCAATGAAATGACCACCAAAGTGTCTGTTTGTATAAATAAAACGCATGTGCCAAAGGATTCTGGAATAAATTGTGTAATTGCTGAGAAATCAGCAAATAAGCACAGGATTCGGGTAGAGCGTCGGGCCCGACGCTCAAAGCAATAATTATACACTGTCCCACGTGCGCTTATCTGTGTTGGGGAAGTTGAGTCTGAAAAATTTTCAGCGTAGATTTCAAGATTTCACAAAGTTCAGTTTATGTAACTGTACCAGATCTAGATCCTCGATGATATACTGACAATTAAGCCTGGTTTTACAGACTTTCTCATGAAATCAGTGTTTACTGCAACTACTGGAATTTCTCTTTAAATGTATTTTCTATGCTGCTCTCCGCAATGCCGAACAGGTGAATCACATCTATATTTCCTCTTTGTACTGACCTTCATTTCTCCCTAAAATACACTGTCATGATGAAGGTTAACCAACAATTAGTCATCAGACTCATGAGAATACAGTACTAGGGGATGTGTTCACACTGCACAGAATAGTCATCAATCTGTAGTAATAGGGATGTATTCACATGGCACAGAGTAGTTGATCAGTCTCTGTAGTTGGACCGATAAAGTACGTTTTCTTGGGAATGCGTTCACATTGCACACTGGCACAGAATCAGCCAGTCTCTGTAGTTTTCACTACCAGGGATGTGTTCACATTTACACAGAATCATTTTCAGAATGGAAATCAGTCTCTGTAGACTTTAAAGCTGTGTTCATATTTCATATTTTAAAGAAATAATCGTCAGTTTCTGTAGTATGCAGTACTAAATGTATATGATCACATTGCACAGTACAGAGGAGACGATTGATCAGTCTAGTTTAGGCCTACGCTATATTACCAATAATATGTTCGCATTCACACACAGTAGTTGTCAGTCTCTGTAGTAGGACCTACATACAGTGTATATACAGTAATTGTAGGGATGTGTTCAGATTTGCACATAATATTCATAGTCTCTGAAGTACATGTACATGTATACATGTTCACTGTGCAGTATGAGGGATGTGTTCACATTGTACAAAAAACGATATCAGGACTCTGCATACTATTAGAGATCAGTTCACGTTACACATAAAAAATCAGTCTATACGCTAGGGATGTGTAATTAGTCATCAGTCTCTGTAGCATACAGTAGTATTAGGGATGTGTTCACACTAATCAGTCTACAGTGCTAAAGGATAGAGATATTTCACCTAAAATGTAGTCTCTGTGGTACTACTTGTAGTACTGTACACTGGACATACATGTAGTACTGTAAACAGGAAAATTATGAATTATACCCATAAATATTACTTTTCTTTCAAAGAGCGCTTCCTCCTTCCTTGTTCCTTATTAAACTGCAATCTTTACCTTGGCTTTTTTTCAAAAGGAGGTACATATGTCGAGTGTCAGGAGCATTTCATGAATAGGGGCTTTCATTTTTCAATGACAATTGTTATAAGCTACTGAACCTTGAACCTTGAAATCCCCGACTATAAAAAATAATTTAAAAGTGGCAGTTTTTCATTAAATGTTCAAATACATACAGTGTACTGTACATGTACATGAACATTATTATCCTGTGTTTACTTATCTAATATTTTTTTTATTCAAAGTATGTAAAGGATTGAAAAATCAATGATTATTGCCAATTTGGGGAGGAAAGAAAGATTAATTTTGAACAAGTATGAAAGCTACATGTACATGTATGCCTCTATTGGTTAAAGACATTGGCCCATACAGTGTACTTTGATTTAATTTAAACTCTTGTGCCCGTTTCATAAAGCTGTTTGTAAGTTAAAAGCGACTTTAAGAACGACTGGTGGTCCTTTCTAATGCGCAAAACCATCGTCAATGAACATTTTGGTGTACATGTATACCATTCACCACAAGAAAGGATCACCAGTCGTACTTAAAGTCGCTCTTAACTCACAAACAGCTTTATGAAACAACCCACTTGGTCTATTGGTGGTGGTTTAACTATGGATAGCTAGTTGTGACTGACAGGTATCTCTACCAGTATAAGTTCAATTTGTCATCTCATTTGACACTCAATTCATTTATAACTGACTGAGAATACACAGTACTGAAATAATTCTCTTCATCATTAAAGCATAAAAAAAGGAGAAAAGTATTAAAGATACAGGAATCATATAATGGAAATACATATACATGTAGATATAATGGAAACACAATTTTGAAATATTTGGCTTCCCATAACTTTAACACAAAGTTATACCATGGCCATTTGGGAGGACATCTATGTTCTAGAGTTACACATGTAGACCCTTTCTAGTAGTGGTCTCAATTTCATGGCCATACAAAGTTTGTTTAGGCCAAAAGTGAATGAACATCATGTAATGACAACTTGACTTTAGCATATCTTTTAAAATAAAGAACTGTACATGTACATGTAAGAATGATTATTGTAAATTATGCAAATAAAAACAAGATTTAAGATGGAAATTAACGCAAGCGCAATTCTTCTTGGCAAGGAGTTGTGTTTGAAACACTTTTCATTTGAAATTAGTGGTGGTCGGAAATAGTGTTTTTCAAGATGAGTAGTGGTCAGAAATCGTCTGTGCCGGTTGGGCCCGACCACTGCTGACCACTGTAGCTCTGCTCCTACACGTACGTCCATGACCATGGCAACAGTTAAACCTGACTTCCAGGCAAAAAGTTATTTTTTTTGTATTTTCGGGGGCTACTTTTAAAGTCTGCAACATTAGATTTAGCTTTCACATTGCAATAAATGGAGATTTTCAAGGGCTCCTTTTTTGAGTTTTCAGGGCTCTTTCGCCCCCATCCCCCGCATAATTCTTCCATTCTGTCTTCACACAGAGACACACAGAAAAACCTTGATCTAATGGACTCCTCCTACATGTAACATTTTTTGTGTCATTCATCCTTTCTGTGCAGCCCCTAGCTGTTCCAGGGCGAGTGTTGGTCGGCGAGGGCGTCCTCACAAAGAACTGCCGGAAACGATGCAAGCCTCGTCAATTCTTCCTCTTCAACGATGCCTTGGTTTACGGCAATATTGTACTCAGTAAAAAGAAGGTAAATGCTTGAAAACCCTATAGCCCCTCCTCCCCCCACCCTGCCTATACCCCCCGGCAAAAAAAATATTCTTTTTATTTGTGGGGGCTACTTTTCCTGGGGGAGTTTCACAAAGATTTAAGTATGACTTAGAGTCGCACTTAAATACCGAGTTGCGTACGGTATGAAAGGCTTGACCGCATTGGTCAGATCGTGTCATGAGGACGCGCACTAATGCGTGTCTATCAATAAGATCGCACGTTGCATATCATGTACGCGTCGGCATTTAAGTGCGACTTCAGTCATACTTAAATCTTTGTGAAACACCCCCCAGGCCTTCCAACTATTCATTTTTCCCAGAAATTAACCAGGTTTTAAGAATTTTTATCAAACAAAAAGAGAAGCACTCCTTTTTTCGTTTAATTTTGATAAAAGATAAAATGAATTGGCCCAGTGTGGTGGGGTATGTGTGTGAGAGTAATATTGTTTTTCAACGCTTGTAATTACTCAATGTTTAGATAAAAGAATGCTAAACGTGTCTTAATTTCATTTTAAAAAAAAGTGAGAGAGACACATTTGACTTCGAGCAGAAAAAAAAGTTCATTGCAATTATTATGGAAACGTTCTTATACATGTATGTTCTTCTACATGTAATTGTGTGCAAAATTTATTTGTATTGTCTTCCTTGTTTGTTTTAAATCAAAATAGACTTCCATATTTTTCTTCCTATGTGTACATGTACATGTTTGTCTCCTTATGAAGGTATACAACTGTAAAACTCTTCCTTGTGTATTTTTTTTCCCTATATTTTATTATTTATTTTTTAACTGGTAGAAAATACTATATTTTCCCTCTTTTGTAGTCTCGCTTCCAATATATTGATTCTGTATATTATTCACATATTTGTAATAGGTAGATGATTGCCTTTCATGTTTTTTTTTTTTTACTCTGTATGATTTTGCTTCCTTGTTTTGTTAACCGGTAATTTACTTAAAAAATGATGGCACTTGCTCTAAGTCTCTCACTTTCTGGTGTTTTTTAAATATTTTTTTCAGTACAACAAACAACATTTATTGCCCTTGGAGGATGTAAGGTTAAAATCAGTTGAGGATGAAGGCAGTAAGTGAAATTTTCTTTGATTTCTTATCGACATGTAGCATGCTTTTAAATTTCATGTTGCAAGTTTGTTTGTTTACAATTCACAAACATAAAAGCATGAATGAATAGATAAATAAATTGTCAATAAATATGAAGATTCTTGGTAAATGAAAATAATGCATTAAAATTCTGAGAAATAAATGATGAGAAAAATTATGAAACTGAAGAGTGAATAAGTGAATGATAAATGATTGAAGGAATAATGGATGAATGATAAATAGAATGACATGAATATATGAATGAATGGAAGAATAAATGAATAAGTGAAAGAATGAATGAATAAATGAAAGAATGAATGAATAAATGAATAAATGAAAGAATGAATGAATAATTGAAAGAATGATTAAATGAATGAATGAATGAACGAAGAATGAAAAGAATGAATGAAAGAATGAATATGAATGAAATAATAAATGAATATGAATGAAATAATAAATGAATACAGGATTGAACGAATGAATTAATGAATTAATTAATGAAAGAATGAATAAATGTATGAATGAATAAATGAAAGAATGATTAAGTGAATGAAAAAATAATAAATGAATGAAGGAATGAATAAATGAATGAATGAAAGAATGAATGAAAATGAATGAATGAATGAAAGAATAAATAAATGAAGTACATACAATTCTTGCTATCGAGAATAACCAAAATTTCCTTATTGTGTGACCCAGTCACTTCCGGTTGCTTGAAATTAAGAATAGTATAGGGATAACACAAGTAGCAAGTTTCACAAATTTTATTCCTCCTCGAAATGTAAGAAGATATTGAGTACCGGGTGTGAAAGCGGATCCGACTCGAATAGCACTACCAAAAGGAGTAGACCTGAACAAGAAGTAGAAATTCTAGTTCAGTGCACAAAAAGTGAATGGCAAATAAATGTATATCTGGGAACTTTTGGTTACTGTTGATAGCAGTTCAGACATAAGTATCCAAATATTAAAGGCTTTGCCTATATGGGCTGAGCACGATTTTAATTCACAATGTTCAAATGAAAGGTTGCACCGGGTGTGTTGGCTCAGTTGGTAGAGCGTCCGTCTCACAACCGGGAGGTCGGGAGTTCGAACCCCGGACGCGTCAGACCAAAGGACGTAAAAAGATGGGAGTTGCTGCTACCCTATTTGGCGTTCAACGATTAAAGAGATAGAGCCTCGTCGATCTGGCGCTGCACAGTGGCTGCTTGGCCCACGGTCAATCGGGCTAAGCAAACTTTCGGAATATTTCATGTCTATTTCGAACAATAACATAAAATATGGATTAAAACAGCCCTAGGCCTTCGGGGGTGATTATCTTTACATAAAGCATTTTGTACCTCTCATTTTCATTGAACATGCTCAAAGCGCTTTACCATATACATGTACATGTAAATTCTACTCATCAAGTGCTTACAATATATATTAAGGGAATATTACTGAGAAAACAAAAAGGTTTTAAGCTTGTTTTTTTTCATACTCCTTCTCAAGAGCATGAATGTATGTTGCTAGGGAGACAACATTGACATTGTTATTTATTCATGCATGTAATTTTATTTATATTGGCCCGTATTCTGAAGTCAGGTTTAACTTAGACCATGGTCTAACTCTGTGCTAAATTTATGGGAAGCCAAAAGTGTCAAAATTTGTATTAAGTTGTATGTTTCTTATGTTTACTGTGCTCTTTCCTGATTCATCGATAGTGAAGACAATCACCTATTGATACTTCCTAGACAATAATGAATGATTTGAGAGCCAAATGAGCTGAAATAAGATATCTCTACTGTTTAAGTGATTTATGTAACAATTGGCTATCCATACTTAACCCACAGCTTTAAACCCGAGTTTAAGTTAAACTCGACTTCCGAATACGGGCCTTTATATTTAATTCTCTGTTTATTCATGTTTTTCAGATTTAAAAAATGGTTGGCAGATTATCAGTGCAACCAAATCATTCACAGTGTATGCTGCCACGGCAACAGAGAAATCAGAATGGATGGCACACATCAACAAATGCATCTCAGATCTGCTAGCAAAAAGTAAGTGCTCGTGATCTTTTAAAGATAATTTGAAATTCCTTGAGTGCTCGATGCGCCCGATCAGGGTAGCCGTGCTAAAGCCGGGGTAATAGTATGCAGCTCTTAGAAACATTTGTATTAAGCGCTATATAAATGTTGCATATTATTATTATTATAATTTGGTGGATTCACGATGCGGTGCGGCACCTATCAGTTGCAGCGGGCAGGCCGTCGAAATTCGCAATGCCTCGTGGGAAAGAGTCGACATCTGTTGCGCGTGCTAGTAGTGCATATGTGCAATTGTGCTGCGCTGGTCGGCTTGCAATGCTGTTTACTAGGGTCAGGAGGTGGGAGAGGAATTTGCCGCATATTTCTTTGCGGAATTATATACATTTTTCGATGAATTCTTCCTTCGATTTTGCCAAATGGATTTAATTTTGGAAGCATCACAGTGACATTACAGTGCAATGGAACTGTGCGCGATGTCGAACCCGAAGTTAGAAATTGGCTTGTCCGCTGCACTGAATTCTGAAGACCACCAAATTGTTAAGTAATAGATGCAAGGGTAGGGCTGAGTTGAGCTGATCAGTCCATCGCAAGGGCTTCTGAACTATTTTGAATTTTCTTTTTATTTTGCTTGAGGGGGGGGGGGGACGAGCATGGATGAATTAATTTTTTATGATCATTTTCACATTTGTGTACGCATTTACCCAACTGCGGACCCTACATCCATGCCCAACAGATTCTTCCGGTCACCTTTGCAATTTTTTTCAGATCGGTTGACCGATGAAATAAAGAAATGAAAAATTCGCAGAGCCGAAGACTGACAATTAAGCAGTTCTGAGAATTAAAATTTTAAGTGGGCTATAGAAATAAGATTACCATGCAAGATTTCTCAATTTTCTTGCTTGAATTTTTCATTTTACAATTACTACGATTCTTTGGTTCTCGCCCTGAGATGGCGCTTCAACTCCATCGGACCAGAAGAGTGATGATGACTTTTCAAACAACAATATGTATATAATTGCACCTTCAGAACTCTCATGTCATCTGCTGGTTGTATGGCAGGTTGAGGTAGTGTAAATTGTATTGTTAATGTATCAAAGATGGATATGTGTATATTGGAACTGAGGTCTTGATATTTGTTTGTCTTATATTTCAGGTGGGAAGAAGCCTGCCACGGAGCTAAGCCCAGTCTGGGTTCCTGATCATGATGCCCCCCATTGTATGCTGTGTAATAAGAGGTTTACCACCCTGTTCAGACGGGTAAGATGATGTTAACATTTATATAATAAGAGGTTTACCACCCTGTTCAGACGGGTAAGATTATCTTAACATGTATGTAATAAGAGGTTTACCACCCTGTTCAGACGGGCAAGACAATCTTAACATTTATGTTAAAAGAGTTTTACAACCGTGTACAGACAAGTAAAAATAAAGTTACATTTAAGCGAAGAAGTTTACTTCTTCAGATGGAGAAGATAGCCTTTAACATTTCTGTAATGAGAGGTTTACTGCTCTATTCAGACAGATAAGATAATCTTTATAACATTTATGTAATAAGAGGTTTACCACCCTGTTCAGATGGGTAAAGATAATCTTAACATTTATGTTGAAATAGTTTTACGGCAATGCACAGAGTAGTAAAAATGAAATAGTAACATTTAAGTGAAGAATCTTACTACCCTATTCAGATGGATCATAAGGTAACCGTAACATTTCTGTAATAAAGCAGAAGTTTTACTAACCTGTTAGATGGTTAAGAAAATATTAATATTTATGTAGATAAGAAGTTTACTACTTTGTTCAGATGGGTAAGATATAGATAATATTAATATTTATGCAATGAGAGGTTAACCACTTTGTTCAGATGGGTAAGATAAAAATGAATGTTTATGTAATAAGAGGTTTACTATCGTGTTCAGACGGGTAAGATATACGATAACCTTAACATGTAGCCTTTGTAAAGAGAGGTTTACTACCCTGTTCAGACAGGTAAGATCATCTTAAAATTTATGTTAGAAGAGGTTTACAACTTCATCTACTAACCATTTTTCACTTTTTCAAATTAAAATTTTATTTGTAAGCAGTTTATCTGAGCTACATGTATGTAAAATATGTGATAATAGACCAGGTGGATATTACACAAAATAGAAATTGGTCTACATGTAAGTTTCAATGGGCTACATGGTTAGTAGAACCAGTGTGTTGACTCAGTTGGTAGAGTGTCTGTCTCATAACCAGAAGGTCGGGAGTTCAAGCCCCGACTGCGTCAGACCAAAAGATGTTAATACCTCGGTCACATTTGCTCTACGGCGGCCGTACGGCGAGACGAAAACAGCCGTTTTAACATTTTTTGTACCAGCTATATTATAGGTGGTTTGAATAAAAATGAATAAAACGGCTGTTTTCGACTCGCCGTACGGCCGCCGTAGAGCAAATGTGACCGAGGTATTAAGATTGGAGTTATTGCTACCCTGTTTGGCATTCAATGATTTAACGGATAGGGCAACATCGATCTAGTGCTGTGGTGTGGATGCCAGGCCCACGATCAATTGGGCGAAATGAATTTTTGGAGTATTTCTATTTCAGATTCTATTTCGCCCATGAATTTTCATTTTTTTAAAACTAGGATAAGACCTTGTTGGATGAGACGAGATGGAGAGATGACGGAGCAGATGTAGACCAATGCGCAATTTACCATTGAATTGACCTCCA
Organism: Lytechinus pictus; assembly: GCF_037042905.1. Taxonomy (NCBI): domain Eukaryota; kingdom Metazoa; phylum Echinodermata; class Echinoidea; order Temnopleuroida; family Toxopneustidae; genus Lytechinus; species Lytechinus pictus. Next base: position 14,546,692 of record NC_087250.1, on the reverse strand, counting down.
TTTTATTTTCTTATATTCTGTCCCTCTCAGCACCATTGTCGGAAGTGTGGTAAAGTGGTTTGCCAATCTTGCTCTTCTAAGAAGTTTCTTCTACCCCTTCAGTCCGAAGCCCCCGTCAGGGTTTGTGATTACTGCTACCAACAACTGTCATTGGAGAAGAACGGGACGAGAGAAAGGCTGGGACAGAGTAAGTATTATCTGTCCCTTGATTAGGATGTTAAATCTGAATCCCCATGTTGACTTAAGGCGACTGCACACCTTACGATTGGTCTGCGACCCGATTTCAGAATAAAATGTAGTAGAATTTGATGCTAACATTGAGACTTGGAATATCTTACTGTGTAATGTTCTAAATCATCATACGAATACCTTTGTTCAAATCTGTGACTACGCTATCATCCTTCTTCGAATAAAAGCGAATTTAATTTCTAGTCGTAATGACGTCATAGCAGTGGTACGATTGGCTACGATTTGAAACTAATCTGGCCTTTACTCCAAAATGTAGGCTTGCAATCTTTCAAAATGGATATATATTAGTATTCTTTCAATTAATTTTGACCTCAAATAAAATAATATGTTCCATTCACATTTTCAGAAAATGAGCAAAATGCGATTTGTTCCAGAATCGGATCGCAAACAGTCGTAAGGTGTGCGGTGGCCCTAAATCCTTCATATTGAATCAGGAGTCTTTGCTAGAATATGTGCTTACTGCTACCGGCAACTTTCATTGGAGAAGAACAAAACAAAAGAGGATGGGGAGAGAGTAAAATGTTTTCTGTCCCTCGGGTATAATGTTGCATCTGAATTCATTGATGCATCATTATTTTTACTTTCCCCGATTAAGCGTTTTAATCATTTAATGTTATTTATGATCAGAATTGTATCAGCAAAAATTTCCACTGAATGAACAATGAAACACAAAACATTGAATACATGTGAAAGAAATTTAAAAATGATAAAATACATCTGAAGAAAATGTTAATACCAATTTTTTTATGAAGTACATTTTATCAAAATCGTACAAGTAAAAAAAAAGAGCAATTCTTTTTGAAGTTTTTCATACGGTCTGTGATTATTACTAGCAATACCTTTTATCAAAGGACACCGAATGAGAGAAATGCTGGGAGAAAGTATTATCCGTCCCTTGATTAGGATGTTAAAATCTGACTCCCTTTATCTGGAGTCAAAGCCCTTTCAGGGTATGTGACTTTTACGACCAACAACAAGAGAACAAGAGAAAGGAAGGGAGGGTGACTATTTTCTGTCCCGCATCTAGCCGAAACAAAGATGTAAAATCTGTATCCCCTTGTATCTCGAATCATTTATTTTGATGTATTTCGTTGGAGTACACTGAACCAGAGAATGGCTAGGAGAGAGTGTTTTCAGTCACTGGGGAGCGGTTCATCAGTATTTGTTTTCTTAGAAACTGTCAGATCAAACAACTTTCCTTGATTTTGATTGGCTGAGAAGCACTGTTTAACTGTGGCAACTGCTGGATGAAACAGGACTTGTCGGATGAAATGCCCGACAAATCATTCCATGACACGCTCCTCGGGATTAAGATATGAAATTTCTTTTCCACTGTGTAGGTTAATCCCTTTTCTTTTTTGCCCTTTATTAATATATATTTGTATAAAAAAATACTACCCAGAGAGTGGAGGATGTGCATACATTGTGTGCAGGAATGACTGATTGAATCCGATGACCGGGGTAATAATATATATGTAAAGCGCTTAGACACGTCGTTCAGATGTATTAAGCGCTATATAAAAGCGGATTATTATTATTATTAAAAAACATGCCCATGCTCAAGCTTTGCTTTACAACAATACCTACTTCTTCTTACTTTTTTCCAGCACGGAATGCTGCCCCTCTCGATCAAGACTCTGATGACGATGACGATGATGATGAAGACAATGATGGATTCAATAGGAATACACAAGCAGAAGATGTGGTATGTGATTGATGAATGAATGTGACCCCATTCTCAGTATACTTTCTAAAACTAGTTTAGTGGAAACTGATTCAAGAAACCAGAAGATCACTTTGCTAGCGTTCCTATTTTGGCCCTGTCTTACAAAGAGTTGCGATTGATCCGATCAATCGCAGCTATGGAAAGCCAGCAACGTCAACATCTAAAATTATATGTTTGTTCAAAATATTTTCTAGAAATGAATACATATTCATTCATTCACTGTTTTTTCTTGACTTCTCTTTGTTTTTAAAGGACATTGAGTAAATTTTCTAAGAAAAATTATGACACTGATGGATTTCCATATACATGTACTTGAGATAGATCGGATCAATCGTAACTCTTTGTAAGAATAGGCCCAGATCACCCGAAAGTGGTTTTGAAAACCGCTTTACGTGAAGCGGTCTTGTTGCTACGGAACGCTCTCAGTGGGGTGACATGTTTCACACAAAATTTGAAATCGCAGTGTAGACATTCTACACACTGTGCGTGGAGTAGCGTGCCAAACATTGTTGCGGAGATCTCTTCCTGAAGAACGGTTTCGTCCTCACCTACGCTTTACGAGGCAAAGAGGTCATGAAAAACACATCACAAGGTGGTTTTCCAAACTGGTTTTGAAGATCGCTTCCAAGACCGCTTCGAGCATTCCCATTACACATTTAATCTAGTTTCCACCTAGGACTGTCAAGATAACAGGGGACTTAGAGTATTACCAATTAATATGCCGAGTGAATTTTAAATTCAGTTTAGACATTTTGGTGTGATGTCTGGCTATTATAGAAACCCCAAGGTTTTCCTTTTATCAAATGCCAATTCTGTTTTTTTTTTGTGTTCTACGCATCACATTATGTGTTCTTCGGTGACATATACAAAACATTTGATAAGACTATTTTAATTAGTGAAAATATTATAAAAACAAAGGCCCGTATTCTGATAACAGGTTTAACTTAAACTCGGGTTTAAAGGAAAAAGATATTGAAATTGAAAAAATAGATTACAGTGATGAAAATATAAACCTATTTTGTAGTGAACTAAGCAAAGTAAATTGGGATGTTTTGAACGCAATTGACAATGTAAACATAAGGTATGATTGTTTTCTGAAACTGTATAGAGGTGTTTATAATCGATATTTTAGTGCAAAGATAAAGAAAAAGAAAGTAAACACAAAAAGAAAACCATGGATAACGAAAGATATCATAAACCTAAGTAAACGAAAACATGCTTTGTACCAAAAATACCTGAAGAGTAAATCTGATACATGTGAAAACGCCTATAAAAGGTGCCGTAATGATCTCGGTAACTTGATAAGAGAAAAGAAACGCGAGTATTTTCACACGAAATTTGCGAAACTACAAGGTAATATGAAAGGGACATGGAATGTTATAAACCAGACTTTAAATAGAAATATATCGAAAACAATTGTAAGAGGGTTAGAAATAAATGGTAGTACAGTAACTGATCAACAGGAAATAGTCAATGAGTTCAATGACCATTTCACTTCAGTAGGTGTGAAGCTAAGAGAAAACATCAACAGTAATAGCACAGAAAATTCATTTAGAGAGTGTATGACTGGTCATTTTGAAAAGTCGTTGTTTTTACATCCTGCTACGGAGAGGGATATTTTAAACGTTGTCCTGAAACTTGATGTAAGTAAAGGTCCAGGGTATGATTACATTCACCCCAAAGTCTTGAAGAAATCTATTCATATAGTCTTGACTTCTCTTTGTAATATAATTAATTTGGCCATAGAACGTGGTATATTTCCTGATGCACTCAAAATCGCCCGAGTAACTCCGGTTTTTAAAAGTGGTAATACCTCTTCACTAAATAATTATAGACCTATATCAGTATTATCAATTTTCAGTAAGATCTTTGAAAAAATTATATATAATAAGTTGATTGTTTTTGTCTCACCTGCATAGCAGAGTGAGACTATAGGCGCCGCTTTTCCGACGGCGACGGCGGCGGCGGCGGCGGCGTCAACACCAAATCTTAACCTGAGGTTAAGTTTTTGAAATGACAGCATAACTTAGAAAGTATATGGACCTAGTTCATGAAACTTGGCCATAAGGTTAATCAAGTATTACTGAACATCCTGCCTGAGTTTCATGTCACATGACCAAGGTCAAAGGTCATTTAGGGTCAATGAACTTAGACCATGTTGGGGGAATCAACATCAAAATCTTAACCTAAGGTTAAGTTTTTGAAATGTCATCATAAATTAGAAAATATATGGACCTAGTTCATGAAACTTATACATAAGGTTAATCAAGTATCACTGAACATCCTGCATGAGTTTCACGACACATGACCAAGGTCAAAGGTCATTTAGGGTCAATGAACTTTGGCCGAATTGGGGGTATCTGTTGAATTACCATCATAACTTTGAAAGTTTATGGATCTGATTCATGAAACTTGGACATAATAGTAATCAAGTATTACTGAACATCCTGTGCAAGTTTCAGGTCACATGATCAAGGTCAAAGGTCATTTAGGGTCAATGAACTTTGGCCAAATTGGGGTATTTGTTGAATTACAGCCATAAATTTGAAAGTGTGTTGGTCTAGTTCATAAAACTTGGACATAAGAGTAATCAAGTATCACTGAACATCCTGTGCGAGTTTCAGGTCACATGATCAAGGTCAAAGGTCATGTAAGGTCAAAGAACTTTGGCCACGTTGGGGGTATTTGTTGAATTGCCATCATATCTCTATAAGTGTATTGGTCTAATTCATAAAACGTGGAAATACGAGTAACCAAGTATCACTGAACATCTCGTACGAGTTATAGTAGTTTTCAAAATCAGCACTGCTGCTATATTGAATCGCGTGATGCAGGTGAGACGGCCAGAGGCATTCCACTTGTTATTGAAAATAATAACATTTTATTCGAAAAGCAATTTGGTTTTAGAAAAAACCATACTACTTGCCATGCACTTTTAAAATTCGTCGATAGCATATCTCAGGCTTTTGAGTGCAATGAATTTTTAATCAGTATATTTTTAGATCTATCAAAAGCTTTTGATTGTATTGATTTTAATATTTTATTCCATAAATTGTATTTTTATGGAATTAGAGGGACTCCATTGTTATTATTGAAAAGTTATTTATTAAATCGTAAGCAATATGTGAGCATTGGCAATAATACATCAGCATATAGCAATATACAAATGGGTGTACCTCAGGGATCTAATCTAGGCCCATTATTATTTTTATTGTATATAAATTTTTTATCTGGTAATGATCCTTTTAATATGAATTTTATATTAAATACTGAAATAGCCAAAATTCAACGATGGTTTCTTGCCAATAAACTTTTTATTAATTTCGAAAAAACAAATTATGTTATTTTTAAAACACATAATAAACATATTGATAACAGTGCAATACGAATAACAATTGCCAATAAAGCAATAAAGCAGGTTAATCAAGTAAAATTCTTAGGAGTAATTCTTGATGAAAATATGACATGGAAATATCATATAGATTACATTTGTAAAAAGATTTCTAGAGTAATTGGAGTATTGAACAGAGTCAAAAAAGTTTTACCATTTCGCATCCTTGTAAATATATATAATACCTTGATCTTGCCACATTTGAACTATTGTCTGATTATCTGGGGTGGCTGTGCATCATATTTATTACAAAGGATATATGTGATTCAAAAACGTGCAATAAGGGTAATAACAAATTCCTTTTTTAGAGCTCATACACAGATTTTATTTTTTAAGCTAAAACTTTTAAAGCTAAATGAACTTTATGATTCGCAAATTATTTTATTTATGTACAAATATTTCAATTTAAATTCTATTTTTCCATCTTGTTTTAATACTTATTTTATATTTAATAGCAGTATAAATAATTATGTAACGAGAAATTCAAACAAATTATATATACCGTTCTTTCGTTATACGCTTTCTAAATCTACAATTCGTTATAAAGGACCAAACTTGTGGAATAATTTACCCGATACTTTAAAATTATCTGTTACATTCTCATCATTGAAACGTAGATTGAAACAAAACCAACTGTCTACTTATAGTTAATAATTCCAACTGCCTATCTGAGGGGGGGGGGGTTGATTTCGATGTGTTCGTGTCTGTTTTGTTTGTTTGTTTTTTTGGCCACTATTCTATTTGTGTTTTTAATCGTACCATAATGTAGTAATCAAGGGAGTCGGCTTTGACAGGTCAATGGCCTTTCTGACTTCCTACATCCGCTACATTTTATTTTCATTTCTTTTATATTTTGACAATTTTTTATCGCTTATACTGTGATTTAAATTATTGTACTCCTTTGTTGTTGTATACTTGTACATATGTTTTTAAAGGATGTCAAATAAATGAATTGAATTGAATTGAAGTTGTGGTTTAAGTATGGATAACCAATTGTTACATAAATCATTAACAGTAGAGATATCATACTTCAGCTCATTTGGCTCTCAAATCATTCATAATTGTCTAGGAAGTATAGATAAATGATTGTCTTCACCATCAATGAATCAGGAAAGAGCACAGTAAACATAAGAAACATACAACTTAATAAAAATTTGATACTTTTGGCTTGCCATACTTAAACCACAACTTTAAACCTGAGTTTAAGTTAAACCTGCTATCAGAATACGGGCTATAGGGTCTTGTGCAGATAGAATTGGGAAACGTGTGTTAAACATTGAGAACAGGTTTGATGAGCAGTTTCATGCTTATGCACAGTGTTAGTCTATATGACTATTACTGGATTTGTCTTACTTCCATTTTCCATGAAATTCTGGGAATTCTGTGTTATTCCTAAATTCTATGGCCCGTATTCTGAAGTCGGCTTTAACTTAAACTCGGGTTTAAAGCAGGGTTGGCGCGTTTTAAACGGTGTGTTTTAAAACATGTTTTAAAACGCGTTTTAAAACACCCGTTTTTTTTCTCAAAAAAAACGTGTTTTAAAACACCGCATAGACTTGTGTGTTATAAATTTGCATGGATGTGATTTTAGATGAATGTTGTTTTTTTAATACCATTTTTTATTAAGAGGTGTATTATTTCCTTCGAACTAAAACTCTTTTTCAACACACACCACTCCTTTTCTCCTCTTTCCCCCTTTATACTTTCTTTCTCCATTGCTTTGTCTTGTTCCTCTTCTCCCTGTTCAATTGTGCACATCAATGATCCAATCTACATTAAGAATATTATCATTTTAACAAACATCTGAGTGTTGTGCTCACTTTTTGGACAGGAAAAGAAACACTATTTTCAAATGAGCTCAAATACATGTTAAAGAAGTACTTGAATGAAATGGAAGTGGTGCACAAGCACAATAATATTTTACAAATAGACTGTAAACCTGACATCATACTCTTGAGGTACACCGTACACACAAAAACGGTAAAACTTTGTGCTTTGTAAAGATGAAGAAAAGTACTTTAAATAGTGTAAGATAATCAGCTAGCAAACCTTAACCCTAACAATTCCAGGGGACCTTAATGGCCCCCTAAAACTTTCTATGATAAATCCATAAACACGACAGGGCCACGACATATCGTTCTAGACTATTTTTGGGATGCATGCATTGGTGTGCAGTTATGATATACACCACAAGTGCATATTATCAGATCCCGAATTGCTCAAAAACGTGATTTCATGTATAAACCCAATGTGAGTTCTTGCCAAAATTTGTATCTGTATCATTATTTGTACTTATTGTTAATGATTGGAAAATTATTGCCAAAATTTCTATTAGTAATAAAAAAAAGTTTTAAAAATCTATACATAAGAAAAATAAAAAAGTTAATAAAACATTACTGGTAACCTAAATAGACTGGGCTATTTCATAAGAAGACTGAAGGCCCCCCTCCGGAGCTCCCCCTTATGATCTGGGCCCTTCGATTGCGGGATCACAACGAAAATTGGCACGCGCATTACCCATGGCATAATCTAAAAATAGGAAATAGGGAATATATTTTTACCATAAACAAGGTGAAATTAATTGTTTTAATCTGTAAAAGTCAAAATAATGACACATTTATGAATTTTGGCTAAAAACAGTATTTGCATTGGAATTGGGCAATTTTGGGTCTGCATGAACTTACAAAATGTTGCGTGATTTCGGAACCGCATACCAGGGGGTCGCGATTTTGGTCTCATAAGTTGCGTTAGACTAAAAAAAGGAAAGTATGTGAGTGACGCATTAAAAAAAATTTGCGCAGTGGATTTATCGCGAAAAATTACAAGGGAGGGCTGAAGCAGACCCCCACGTCTCATTAGGGTTAAAAAAACATTCTATAGGCCTACTGATTTTTTTTAATCCTTTAGTATTTGATCAGAATTCCTGAATTAAAAAGATAAGTAGTTCAAGGGCTTCATTTATAGATTTGAATTAAGTTTGTATTTCATGCACTAAAATTGGTATAAGTGATTCAAATGAAATAAAACATATTGATTTACCGGTAATGAAATTAAGCTTTGAAACCCCATGTACGTCAATTTCTTCCATTGTGTGAATTCTTCTCCTCCCCCCCCCCCCCCGATTGACAAGACTCAATATACCTTGGGACTACATGTATACATGTATTAGGAATAAAGTGTCAACTTACTAAGTGTTCTTTATTTGTAGGCATTCAATTTCCATGATTTAGTAATTTTGGGGGAAATATGAACTCTTCTGTTGGAAATTCATTAACAAAATAGTGGTCATCTCTTATTTAAAACATCAAGAGCTTAAATCATACTCTATTTAGTGTCAGTAGTGTATAGTTTCATTGATTTACAGAAAATTGCATCATTCGTTGAAAAAAACGTTTTAAAACGATTTAAAACGTTTTAAAACAATAAAAAACGTTTTATTTGTTTTTTTTTATAAAAAACGTTTTTTATTACAACCCTGGTTTAAAGTTGTAGTTTAAGTATGGGAAGCCAAAAGTATCAACATTTTTATTAAGTTGTATGTTTCTTGTGTTGACTGTGCTCTTTCCTGATTCATCGATGGTGAAGACAATCATCTATTTATACTTCCTAGACAATCATGAATGATTTGAGAGCCAAGTGAGCTGAAATATGATATCTCTACTGTTAGTGATTTATGTAACAATAGGCTATCCATACTTAAACCACAACTTTAAACCGGAGTTTAAGTTAAACCCGACTTCAGAATACGGGCCTATGATTGTATGATTTTTTCATTTATCTATCCATATTGTAGAAAACTGGGGACTCTCCGCAAGCACTGATGGTGATAATGAATATTGTAATGATGATGTCAATAATGATAATGATGATGATTTGCAGTGTTTACTGCATGATCTGCCTGGAACTAATTTCTCTCTTTCATTACCTTTCAGCATCCAACATTCTACGAAGAAAACTATCGATGAGGTGACCCAGTGGCTACTCCATTCCTCTAGTGCCAATTTCAATAACATGGAAACCTTAACCCTTTAATTCCTGGAACCGGATGACCCCTGTACAGAGCCTCTGCAAATTATAGAACTCGGTAGTCAATATGTTATTGCCGAACGGAAACAGGTGATCCCTGTAAAAAGCCTATGGGAATCACAGACTCGGTAGTCAACATGTTAACCCATTGCCTACTAGAACCGGGTGATCTCTGTACAAAGCCTATAGGAATCACAGAACTTGTTAGTCAACATGTTAACCCATTGCCTACTAGAACCAGGTGATCTCTGTACAAAGCCTATAGGAATCACAGAACTTGTTAGTCAACATGTTAACCCATTGCTTACTGGAACCAGGTGATCCCTGTACAAAGCCTATATGAATCACAGCACTCAGTAGTCAACAGGTTAACCCATTGCCTACTGGAACCAGGTGATCCCTGTACAAAACCTATATGAATCACAGAACTTGTTAGTCAACAGGTTAACCCATTGCCTACTGGAACCAGGTGATCCCTGTACAAAACCTATATGAATCACAGAACTTGTTAGTCAACAAGTTAACCCATTGCCTACTAGAACCGGGTGATCCCTGTACAAAGCCTATGGGAATTACAGAACTCTGTCAACATTTACCTTTTGCCATTTGGTACTGGGTTATCCCTTTGCTGGGTCTATAGGAATCACATAACTCAGTAGTCAACAGGTTAAACCATTGCCAACTGGAACAGGGCGGTCCCTGTTTAAACCCTATAGGAATTAAAGAATTCAGTTGCCAACTCAGATGTCCATAGATTCAAATGGGAAGCATGTCCACTGACTAGTATAGGCTCGTTCACATAAGTTTTCTCCTCTTCTTAACAAGCCTTTACAATCCATTGATGTGTTCACACGTAGTACCTTGTAGCGATTATCACCGTGTTCGTATGCCTGTATGAATAGGACCATGCAAGTACATGCATTAAATCATATAAAACATTTGACCTGTTTACACATGTAAAATAAACTGTATTAAACTACATTGACTTTGTACAGGACCCACATGTTAACAGAGTGCTAAATGGACTTGTAAAAAGAAAGAAAAATGTATAGATCTGTTTAATGAAGATACATATGTAATGAAAAAGAAATATGGATTTATGAACTTGCGTATAAAAAGAGTGGAATATATTTCTTCTTTTTTTCTGACTTCGGAGCAATGGTATACATGTATATTGGTAATATACAGGTCATTTCCAAAGCAGTATCGACTGTATTTGCTAAAGAGCAGGTCGATTGAGAATCCACTTTTGTAATATTTTCTTAACGATCAACATTTGTGACTTAAAAAATTTGTATATCGTATCGTAAGCAGATGGTTTCATGATATGGCCCAATTCTTATCTGGACTTCAAAAATGTGTAGGAAGCCTTTTTTTGCAAGCAAGAATGGTGTAGATATACTTAAGTATTGCTCAGAAAATTTTGCGATCATTTTAGAATTTTGAATTCCTCAATATGAGATGTTGTTTTTACTGTAAGATGATGACATGAAATACAATTATGGTCCCATATGGTTTCATAATGGGTTCCACATATGATTTCATAATAGTGCCTACATAGGCTTTCATAATGGGTCCCATGTGGGTTTCATAATAGGGTCCCACATATGGTTGCATAATAAGACTATGTAGCTGCATATATAGCTCCATTATTGGCCTCATATACGGTCTATTGATTGGCCCCACATATGATTTTATATAAGGGCTCACATTGGGTTTTATAATAGGGCCCACAGATGAGTTCATAATAGGGCCCACAAATCCACATAGGGTTTCATATAAGGTCACACACATGGTTTCATACTGAGTCCCACACATGATTTATTAATTGGCCCCCACATATTATAATTCCATCATACATGTAGGTCCCAAGTATGGTCTCATATGAGGTCCTGCATGTGGTCTTATAATGGGTCCCCACTCACACATTGGTTTCACCTGGTTTTATCAAAATAGGTCTCTATTTATACCCACTAAATTGTTTTGTCTGCTATCCCATTGACTTTCTACAAAAAAAAAATGCTGAGCTTTAATTAAGAGCTGTGAAGGACATTGCCTAACCAGCCCAGCATTTCCCACTGCACTAAGAAATTTAAAGTTTAATAAAAAAAAAAGATAATGAAATTGTGCTAATTAATGCTCAAAGCTGCCTTTTTCACATATAGAAATGCCTTCAACACTTAACTCATCAGCACTGGGGGCCTGTTGCAGAAAGAGTTGCAATCACTCGCAACTCTTAAAATCACACGCAACTTGATTTTCAACCAATCAACAGGGGGCATTTGGGACTCTTTCTGCAACGGACCCCTGAACACATAAGGAACTTGCTCTCCCTACTCTGGTTTAATTAGTAATTGTAGGTTATTGCAAGTTTAGGAATGATTAGTATGCACAAAATTACTGTAGTTGAAATAAAAATAATGAGGTACATTGATTTGAAAAAAAAGGATAATATTGATATGTATTCAGTGACTTTTGACACAAGGAAAGCCAATTAATTGTATATGAGATTAAGATGTATTATATCTTTTATCATGTTTTTTGCAGATATATATAAGCATAGTATACAAATCTTTTACTTTTAATGCATGCTCTTTTTTTATCTCTTGTCATTGTATTAGAAGTAAAACAATATTGCTATGGTGATAACCATATTTATATTTGCGAAACCTTTGGTTTTACAATAAATTTACTTTTGTATTGTAAAATTTCTGACATGGACCCTTTCATTACAAATGTGATATTTTTTTGTCCTATATCAGCTATATTTAGATTAAAAAAAAATTATTTTTACTAATTATTTACTTATTTGTGTTCTGGGTTTGATTGGAAGCTACACTTATTTATTTAACTTTCATCTTTTGCTACTTTTCACTTTGAATTTGAGTAGTGCTGTTCGTACACTGTTTAATTCATAAAACAAAAGGGATAAAAACTTGTATTAATTCTAAATTCAAGAAATACAAATTGTAGTACATGCGATTTCTAGACATTTCTTACTGTTTCTCCTGATATAAACTAATGCATGGAAAATAAGCCTGAAAATGTTTCTTTGCTGCATATGTAGATATTTAGCTCAACTTAAAAAACATACAGTAAAAGTATACCCTACAAAACTGCCAACATTTCATTTCTGCGCACAGATTTTTTAATCATTTCTCTTATTTACATGTTTACTGATATTTCATGGTGACCTTCAATATCTCCGTCTAATATGGCAAGAAAGAAAATCACAACGATGTTGACCATAATTGGGGGGGGGGGGGGTCTAACCATGTTTGCTTGTTAGATTTCCTCTGGCACGGTGTATGGAAAATCTCACTTAATTTATGTTTCTTTTTTATATTATTAATGACGTCTATTACGTCTCGCCTTTTTATATATTTATTGATGTCCATTATGTCTACAAATTCAGATATTGAATAGCAAGGTTAGTAGTATCTTGTTCTGTCAAAATATTTTTGTTCTACATTCAACAATGTTGATTTATCCCTTTAACCCATGAAGGTATAAACAGCTTTCATAAGCTCAAAATAAATCTTATTTTTATCCTTAAATCAGCAACAATTATTAATTTTTTATTCATATTCATATGTTCATGTAAATAGAACCCGTGAGGTACAAAGATTTTCATAAGTAAACAAAACAAATCTTGTTATACTCCTTAAATTGGCAACCATTATTGATTTTCTATTCATATCCATATGATTATATGAATAGATCCCATAAGGTAAGCAGCTTTCATAAGCTCAAAATCAATCTTGTTCTGATCCATAAATCAGCAACAATAATTAATTTTCTATTCATATGTTCATATGAATAGAACCCATGAGGTACACAGCTGTCATATGCTAAAAATTAATCTTGCTTTGCTCACCAAATCAGCAACAATCATTAATTTTCTATTTTCCACATTTTCCCAAAATTTTAAAATGGATATAGCGCAGCGATGAGTCAAATTTAATGATAAAAGAACGATTCTTCTGAAAAGTTGCCTTATTGGATTTTGAAATGGTGATTTTTTTTGTTTTATTCACATTGCCAATTAAGAGTGTGTTATGATTCTTAGCCCAAGTTAAACACCTATTATTCAGGCGCCACAAACTGCAAGCGGTGTCAAGTGTTTCAGTACACTTTTCATCTTCCATGTGAGACTGCTAGTATTAAGGATAATAAAAACAGCAAACTTTTCTCTTAAAAGTTTTTCTTTAATGGGAAATCAAGTTCATTCTCAAAACAAGGCTTTAAGCAACAACTTACATGTAGGTTGTGGCCTCATGTACATGATTCATATGGACCAAATGCAAGAAAGATTTGACTTTCTTAATTCATTTTATGAATATGAAGCCAACATTGTATTTCAGGTGGGTTTTTCACAAAGATTTAAGTGTGACTTAGACGGCACAGAAGGCAGATCACTGCATTGGTCAAATCCTCTAACAGGATATTGCAAGAAACTTGTGATCAATTGCAAGTCTATTTTGGTTCCCTAAATCAATCGTATCTCTTGCAATTAATTATACATTTCTGGTTGATTGCCAATCTGCTCCTTGAAACAAGGAGTGTAATCTGATTTGCTACAGTTAAACTTGGTTTACCACTTGTAGAGTTGCAACAGAATATTTACAATTGATTGCAAATATTTTCTTGCAACATGCCATTAGTCACATTTAGTTGTTTGTGAAACACCCCTGGAATCTTATCTGAACAGAGCATTCATTTTGCATGGAACTCATCCAAGATGATTAATGTACATTTGCACAAATTTGAAATAGAATGCTTTGTCTCGTGTTTATCCTATGTACTGGAGGAAGCATGCCCTTCTGCAATATGTGAACAGAACCAATTGTGGTGATTGTCATTTTGTACAAAGAAATCCTGAATGTACACCTTATATCAGATGTAAATAATATTGCTTTCTTTTCTCATTTCGTGATCCAGTTTGTGGTTAATTATTGCGGATTTGATGAAAAACTAGACATAGAATCAAGGATATTACAATTTTTAATGTGAATAAGGATTTTTCTTTTCCTCATCTTGATTTTGAGGTGACTTTCTTGTGAAACTGTGAACATAAGATATTTCAATATAACATAGAGAAGAGATATTTTTGTAACTTTTTCTTGAAGATTTTATACCTTTTATGACGCTGTAATTAGGGTTTCTGTGTTTTTCAAATCCAGTGTTTGAGTGGATGTGAACAGACCCATGTCATCCATGCATATGTCTATATCTTATTCCTGTAGTGACTAAGGTCCCTTTCAGATATGTAATTTAATTCACATGTGACAGGGGTGTCCCTCTTTCATATGAATCCCTATGAACCAGTCTAACGTTGAAAATTGAAGCAAAACAGTCACAATAAAAGGAGTAATGCAACCTTAAAATTCTATTCTATAAAAATGCAATATTCATCTCTTTTAAGGAAAAATAATCCAATCTTTATGTACAAATTTTCATCCAATAAATTTTCTTACCCCTATTGTTTAGAGCAGGTTTCTGCATTAATTTTATAGTATTCTTTTTGTGTGTGTGTGTTTTTGTTGTTGCTATATTTGATACATTAAAACTGTTTTTTGGGTTGCAGCTTATTGTTATATCATGAACAGAGTTCAGACATGCATAATATATGGTCCATAAGGGATATCTGGGCCCCGTCTTACAAAGAGTTACGATTGATCCGATCAATATCAACTATGGACGGCCAGCAACGTCAACGTATTATGCATGTTTGTTCAAAGTATTTTCTAGCTATGATGTATATTCATGCATTAATTGTTTTCTTTAAAATTCACTGTGCTTCTCTTTGTTTTCGAAGGACATTGTGCAAATGTACCGAAGAAAAATTATGATAGTGATGGATTTTGATATACTTTAGATTGATTGGATCAATCGTAACTCTTTGTAAGACAGGGCCCTGGTGAATGTTTAATGAAAGGACTTGTTGGATAATTTATATGACAAATTATATTCTATCCTACAGTTAATATAGGAACTATGCTTCTCAGCCAACCAAAATCAGGGAAAATTGTCAAATTTGACAACTTGTCAGACAAAAATGTTAATGAAACGCTCCCCAGTAATATAACAATGTAGATCATATCTTATTTCTAATACAACGGTTTCGGGAAATTCAATAAAGTTTTGTGAAGGAGCAAGGTTCGTTTATTTTTCATTTTCTATTTCACTCAGAATGTTAGTATTACTAGTGTTAAGAAGATAGTTCATACGCTAGGGGCGGTATTCTGAAAAAATGTTCTTATCTCATATTTGTGCTTTTCTACGTCACAATCTCAAATTGGTATTTTGAAAACATTATCATCCTTTTCTTTATCCTTTTCCTATCTTTTCTCTCTTAACAAGCTATGCCAAATAAGTAAATTTTTAATTTATCCATATAAGACCAACATGCGCTTAATGTGCATGTGGTATTCTGAATTTTGCACAATTATGTAATTATGCCAGTAATTAGAATACCCGCAGTTCTCATAATCTGGAAAGCTTTTATTGGTTAAACTGCCAATATAACGTGTATTTTGATTGGTAATATCTATAAAAAAAATGGGTATGTTCAAGGTGAGAAAGGGGCAGACGGTCCTTACAGAGATGAGAACGTGTTAAGAGGATTTTCAGAATACTGATTTGCAATAATTTTACCATCATCCCATCTCAAAGACATCCATTGTAGGTCAGTATTCTGAAGTCAGGTTTAACTTAGACCACGGTCTAACTCTGTGCTTAAATTATTTGAAGCCAAAAGTTCAAAAATTATGTTTATATTGTATATTTCTTATGTCTACTATTTTGTTTCCTTTTGCTTTCATAATGAAGAAAAATACTTCAGTTATCATTCCCAGACAATTATGAACAATTTGGGTGTCACATGAGTTAATAATTTGAATGTGTAATATTAGGGATTTGTGCTCCAATTGGCTCTCCATAGTTAAACCACAACTTTAAACTAGGGTTTAATTTCAACCAGAGTTCAGAATACGAGCCATAAGATATAATGTAAGAACAATTATAAGAACATTTTCAGAATACCACCCCAGGAATTTTGATACATGCCGTTTGATTTACTATTTTCTTGTTCTCTCTGTTTGAGATTGGGTCGGAGGATATAGAATATACACTTAATACAAATCCTTTGGAACAGTTTTCACAATTCGGACTGATACAGACAGCCAAATATGTATTATCCTTGTTTTTCTTAAACCATCTTCCTCTCAAGACCATGTCTGGTCCATGTTAGGCCATATAAATGATCAGTCACATGCGTGCCTGCAACCAATCATATCATCAAGATCCACTTTGTGTTTTATAAAGTAGAATATATTTCCTTTTTGTAGTAGCTGTATTTGTATATTTAACAGTTTGTCTGTTTACTCAGTTGGAAGTACAGTCTAGAATATAATAATAATAAAAAATAATATTAACAGTAGATATTTAACATTAATTTATTTGTAATAAACTTACTTGGATTTTTTAGAATGTCTATTGTCTAATGGGAAATCTCAAATATAAAATTTCTTAAGAAAGATGATATATGTATATAAAAATGCAATAACTGTTTTCTCATTCTTTTCGTCATTTTGTAGTAACATTTTTTTTCTCTGTATAAAATTTTACATGTTTATTTTGATGTAGAATTAACATTGTGAGACATTTTTATCACTCTCTTGAGGAAGATATTCTGCTCTTTGGATTTTTCAAGTTTGTTTATTTTGTAAGGCCCAACCTATATATTGATTTTAAATCTCACCTTTATTGTTACCTTAATAAAGGAGAATATAACTCTTGGAACAAGTTAGCTTGTGTGAAAACAGACAAATCAAAGAAACAAATCAATGAAAATTTGAGAAAAATCAACTAATATTAAGAAAATTATGAGCCTTTGAATGTTTAAAACACTATTGATATGACATGGACATCCTCCCATTGGCAATATATATACAACGCCCCATTACTGTTCTTCAAATTCTAATTGAATTGTTACTTTTATCACGTCTATTCATGTTATAGAGTTTTCATGAAATATATCCTGGATAAATAGTTTTTACTGTTCTGGGTTATACTTATAGTCCCGTATTCTGAAGTTGGGTTTAACTTAGACCATGGTCTAACTCTGCTAAAATTATGGGAAGCCAAACTGTTCAAAAATTTGTTTAGAGTGAATGTTTCTCATGTTTACTGTGCTCTTTACTAATTCTTTAATGGTGAAGACAACTGTCATACTTATCCTTTCCAGGCAGTTAATAATGTTTTGGGAGTCAAATGAGCTGATACATAGAACCTCTACTGTTATAGATTTATGTAACAACTGGCTTTCCATAGTTAAACCACAACTTAAAACCAGAGTGTAAATTAAACCCGACTTCAGCATATGGGCCCCAGTGTACAAAATGGAATGTTCTGGTTGTGGGACACCATAAAAATGATTGTTAGCATTTCCAATGAGAGGATCTCTTTTGCATTTGTGATTTCATCGTTCAAATGCTCGTTCATTTCATTTCATTGATCTTATTCTTTGATTTTTCTGTGTCTATAGAAGCTTATTAGTTCCAAGGGTTTCATTTTCCTTTAATTCTGGATATTTTTATGGATTTTTCAATAATGCATATTTCTGTTTATTGGGGATTATTCTGCAATGCCTATCTAAAGACCGTCTCACAATATACAATTCACTGCCTTTCCATTTTGGTGATCAGTCGAAGGAGCATGACATCTAAGCATAATAAATGATTTTCACTGGCAACTGTTACAAGCTACTGAAATCCTTGCATCTGATTGGCTCAGAGCAAAAGGACTGACGCAGTGCTCCGCGAGAACGAGTGGATGCAGGTAAGGATTTCAGCAGCTGTCTCACGTATGTGCAAATCACCAGTTTTTACCAAATATTAGAGGGTTTTGTTGAAGTTTCGTCAAAGATACAGAGCTCCCCATGGAAAGCTCTATTGTAATGTAATCAAAATAGGATGGGCATAGAATGCATAATGTGAGGCATTCTCAAGATGTTTTTAAAGACTATTGTAAAAAAAAGAGTATTTAGATCATTATCTTCTGTTGCTTAAATATTATATGCCAAATGAAGAGAACAGCTGTGGTCTGTGTTTCATATGCCCAACAGCTTGTATTCTGAAGTCGGTTTTAATGTTATCTCTGGTCTAAAGTTGTGATTTAACTATGGATAGCCAGTCGTGACATAAATCTATAACACTGGAGGTTCAGTTTATCAGCCCGCTTTACTCTCAGATCAGTCTTAACTGTCTAGGAAGGAAGGATGAATAATATAGATGTCTTCACCATAAAGGAATTAGGAAAGAGCACTGTTGACATAAGAAGCATTCACTGTAAACAAAATTTTGACGTGTTTGGCTTCCCATAATTTCAGCAAAGTGTTAGACCATGGTCTAAGTTAAACCCGACTTCAGAATACTTGCCTTAGATTTTACAATTCCTTGAGAAATTTGAATGCTATTATTTTTAAATGTACCAAGCTTAATATTTTCTTGATAATAACAAGAGAGCATAAGGGCTCATATCAAAATGGGACTCCAATATTTTACTGTTTTAATATTTTTTAAGGAGAGAAAAATTATTATGACATATGATTGCACTTACGTTTGACGGGAGGAGATATGTATTCTTGAATGTGTGCCTAGTTGTATGCGGATTATGTTTTGAAAGTTAAGGGGAAAAATGTTCTGTTTGAATGCCCATTTTGAGTAAATCTGTAGAAATAAATAAACTGTAAAGAGAGGTTACTTTCTAAAAATGATTTGCTGCTTTGTTTTATGTCCTGCCTTTGAATTGAATATAGTGAAAGTGAGAGGAATTTTGTGTGAATGGGTGATTTCAAGTTCAGTGTTGACCTTTTGGTGTTGGTGTTAGATCAATTTTTACACGATTATAACACCAAACATAAAATGAAGATGGTCCCGAAAAGTCACTCACTAGTTGTTGAGATGTCAATAATGTGATCTGGATCAGTTTTACAAACTCTGAATAAGTTTTGGAGCTAGGGGGAACAATCCAAATTTCAACACCGGACTTGAACTCACCCAATATGCCACTTCTGGCGCTCCAGGGCCCATTCCATATTTAGTTAGTTACAACTGTTATAACTTTGCCTTTATGACAACTCCAATGGGTGATTTCAAGTTCATTGTTGACCTTTTGGTGTTGGTGTTAGATCAATTTTTACACGAGCATAACACCAAACATAAAATGAAGATGGTCTTGAAAGGTCACTGACTAGTTGTTGAGATGTCAATAATGTGATCTGGATCAGTTTTACAAACTCGGAATAACTTTTGGAGCTAGGGGAAGCAATCCAAGTTTCAACACCAACACCAAGGCCAACACCGGACTTGAAATCACTCAATATGCCACTTCTGACGCTCCAGGGCACATTTCATATTTAGTTTGTTACAACTGTTATAACTTTGCCTTTATGACAACTCCAATGTGTGATTTCAAGTTCAGTGTTGACCTTTTGGTGTTGGTGTTAGATAATTTTTTACACCATTATAACACCAAACATAAAATGAAGATGGTCCCGAAAAGTCACTCACTAGTTGTTGAGGTGTCAATAATGTGACCTGGCTCAGTTTTACCAACCCAGAATAGGTTTTGGAGCTAGGGGAATTGTGCTTCCAACACCAACACCAAGGCCAACACCGGACTTGAAATCACCCAATGTGACAGGTGTCACCAGTTTATCAGAATAATGGCTAGTTTGCATGGTAGTTGCCATAATAGTTGTCTTTGTTTAATGGCACTAGAAGTAAATTACCCAGCCAGGTACTCATTTAACTTGAAAATAAATCAAGTACCATTTAGAACTAATCTCTTAAATCGTAAACATTTATCTCTCGTGTTTAGTCAAAAAATAAAATTAGAAGTCAAAGACATTGTCAAAGTTCACATTTGAATTCAATTATATTATCCAGCTTTTCAAAGATTTCACAATCTAAATATATATTATTTTCAAATTCTTTTCATATTGCAGACATTGTCAAACTTCACATTTGAATTCATTTATATTAGCTAGCTTGTCAAAGATTTCACAATACTCTAAAATAGATCCTTTTCAATTGTCTTTATGTTGCAATTAACATTTACAATTAAATTGCGCTATACATATTCTTGTTTTGTTTAAGAGCTATGTTATAAATTCCAGTAAGTATGTCATAAAGTTAAAACAATACTTTACTTTCATAAAAATCTCGTCATGAAATGTAAGGTATTTCAATTGTGCGATATACACTACGACAGCTTTATCCTTTTCTTTTTTTGCAATTGCAAGTCAAATTGAAGGTTTTATAATACGATGTTATGAACGAACATTCCTTTTCATTTTTTCTCAATCTTTGTACGATAATGAAATATTATTAAGGCCTATTATTTACATATCAATATACACTTATTTACAATATTGGTTTGTTCAAATATTAATGTACACTTATTTACAATATTCGTTTGTTCAAATATTAATGTACACTTATTAACAATATTGGTTTGTTCAAATATTAATGTACACTCATTATTTACAATATTGGTTTCTTCAAATATTCATGTACACTTATTTACAATATTGGTTTGTTCAAATATTAAGTGTACTACACTTATTTACAATTTCATGGAGTTATTAAAACAACTTGGTGTGACATCAGATAGGGAGCATTTTAAAACATGACCTGAACACTACAGCAGAAGATGTACTTTTTCCCCACATAGATTTCATTCCATTTTGAATTTGTCAACTCGTATAGAAACTATTTCTTCTCTGCTATACAATTGTAGCTATTCCACCAAGTCGAAGTTCTAATCAATGATGGTAAAATACTTCCAATAACTTCAGACTTAGAACTTACTAATAATCATGTAATATAAAACAATAATAATCGTAATGACAAACAAAAGTGTATAAACTTTGACCTTAGATGAATTAATGGGAGAATATCTTAAAATCTACTTCTTCAGAAAACGATACATAGAAACAACAAATAAACAATCGAGCTGGAACTCGCTCAAAAATAATCAAAATTTGTATGTGTTATAATTATAAACAGAAAGAAAAAAAAGTTAATTTATATTACAACATACTCTTAAGCTTCTAACTTTTGTTCTTCTAAATCTAATCACATTTGCATAGTGATCATGGAATTTTTGTCACTTTGAGACACACTCAGAAACGAAAGACAGTGAGCTGGAAATTCTCATTTGATTCGATAAGTTGATATCTTAAATTTGAATTTAACATTCTTGAAATGGAAACAAAAGATTATTACAACCAGGGTTGGCACCAGCTTATTTTGAGGAGGAATCAAGGGCGAGGATTAAGCTTTAACCTTGTGGAGACGTCATTTTTCTCAAATGAAAAATAGAGGTACATGTATAGCCTATAGTTTTGTATAATCCAGCCCTTTTCTTTTTCATCCATCACTGTCTTACCTCTTTTCTTTTCTTCCTTCCATCTTTTTTTTTTACATCAATTGTAAAAAATCTTCCCCTTATGAAAATACCCTGACATCGCCCCTAATCGCATATTTTATGTTCTTGATAATTTACATTTTAATAGCAAGATGATGGAATGACCAATTTACAAACGTAATATTGAAATACCGCAATCTATGACATAAAAAAAACCGACAGACATATAGGTCCATTATGCAATCCATATGAAAGCTTGCAAAGATTGGGTCGGCTCCTCGTAAAATAGTCTTATTTTTTTAATGTACATCATTTCATTTACATTAAACTTAACGAAACTTCTGAGTATTTTCCAGTTACCATTTAAACACACGTTATTGATATCATACAGTTTAAAGTACCAGGAAGAAGCAAAGGAAAATTAAACAGACTTCAAATACTGTCAAAAGGATACCAATGAAGACTCTTATAGTGCGTCTGCGCGAAACCCACAGGCAAGCGGAAAGCGCTAATTCTGCGCATACAGTTCCAAACACATGAACCAATCACGATGAGAGTTAGAAGGCATCTGAGAAGCCGTCGCACCCAGCTAGTAATCAACTAGTCTAGTCCATGGGTATCAAATTGACGTAACATATAAGTTCAATCAAATATATCAGGACTTGAATCGTTTCTGTAGTACAAGTGGTTCCCGTTTGACAGTGCATCTGTATCTGGAGAGCAACTTACTACAAACCGTCTACCACACGGCTTGGAAGCCTCACTGGAATTCGAAGAGAGGTCTTGCACTACTACTTTCGATGTAGGATTCTGTTTCTTCACCAGGGATTTGCCCTTCTTAGAGTCTCCATACAGGAATTTACCAGATTTCTTCAAAGTAACTGAACTCTGTGACATGTTCAAATCTCTCTGTTCGTCCATATCTTTGTGTTCCTCCTGTTGCCTTGAATGAATGTCATTGGAATAGTCTATACACTGACCATCTGCTTCCGCTGTTTCGCAACGCTCACTACCTTTGGTGCCATCATTTCGCTTCGATACTGCTGCATCCTGCTGCTTGTCCTCAGCAGCTGTCCCTGGGACGGGGCAGTCTAATGAAATTTGTCTCAGTCGCGAAGGAATAAGGAGGAATGGACCTGGAAGATCCGACTCCGGAGAGGACGGACTCGTCTCCATATTATTGTCCTTGTTGGCCACCTTCAACAGTGTCTCAAGAGGATGGTCATTTCCTACAGCCTCTTGTTGAAGTCTCTTCAATCTCTCCATCTCAATGAGCTTGGCCAGAGGAATGTCGTCATCAGGATCCTCTTCTTCATGGATTATGGTTGGCCAGCTCATAACCCTGTTCTGTCGTCTCCTGTTCCTGGCAGTTGCCTTGGGTGCAGTTAACATCCTTGGCTCCCTGAGGTCTCCTGCGCCACTTATCTGCCAGCCTGTCGACGTTCCTACCGCCACAGAGTCTGCCCTTTCGCTACCTGGTTATCGATTAGAAAAAAAAAATATGCCAATACCCTCCTACCGGTCTACGCCATAACTCTGGCCAGATCGAATAATGTGTTTAGCCCAAGTTTACTTGAGAATTTAGTTCAGAAATGCTCCAACATCTGTGTCGAAGTTTACATTGTTTTGTACAAAGCAATGAATTTCACTGGGTAAATATCTTTTATTTAATTGACTTGGTGATTCTTTTGAATTATATGCTTATTTGATAAACATACTCAAAGGAATACATGTTTTTGATTCCACTACTTGTCCGACATTCTCTGACGCCATTTCAACTAATATAGGTACTGACATACTTGACTGATGGACCATAGCATATTAATATAGTTGTCTTGAACTGCCTTTTGATTAATCATTTTACAAATATAATTGACAATTAAGTGACTGTAATTGTTGCTGATTCTTTGATAAATAGATCACAGCTTATTTTGCACACGTTAACAAATATAATATTTACCCGATCGCCCACTGTCCCCTTCATCGTGTGGGTCGTTCCTGTTCATGACATCTGCTGAAATGTCAGGGGAGATTGCGTCAGTAAGGTAATTCGCTGATGCAAGTTCCATCCTCGTGGGCCACCGTCTAAGGTTTCTCTCAGGTTCTTCCGCTGGGATATATCCATCTTCAGTGCTTAGGGATGGTGGAGATGCTGTCGTCGAGGAAGAGTGGTAGGAGGGACCAGATCCAACTGTGTTTGCGCTATGTGACGTCAAGGTTTCTAATGAGAATTCAGTGCTCACCGATGCTTCCCAAGTGCTTGAAGATACATGACTCTCTTCGTCATAGCTTGGTGAGGTGTCAGTTGTGCTTTCTTTATCATCTGTTCTTCCTTCTTCTTCGAAGGGTGACTCGTTGTTCGTCATCTGAAGTATTACAGCAGAGTTGTTTTCATTGAGGATTGATTCGACCTGAGGGTCAATGCTTGATTTTGAGTCTTCATTGGTAAGACTTGATCCCTGCTTCACCATATCATATCCTTCAAGAAGTATCTTCATGGAACTGGCAATTGCTGGTGGTAGATCCAGCTTGTCAAGGTCTTCTAAAGTAACGGGTAAAGTGTCAACATCGTGGCGATTCCCAGAGTATCTCAGAAGATCACTCCATAGTCCTAGCATCTTCGATTCCAATCCTGTTTTTCTAGTTGTAGGAGGACTGTTATTAGATGGCAGGATACTCTTTGCCGCACTTACATCGTGATTACTAGTGTCATTTATCGTAGACCAGTAACACTCGTCCCAAAGTCGGGCAGATAATGACGCGAGAGTATTCCTTCTTGTCTTTTGGGGGATTATTTCCTTCTCTGGACTTTCCTCTTCTGACTGCCCTTCTAACGAATCATCTGATATAAGAACAAAATCATTCTTCTTGGAAGATGCCACCTTTGATTTAACTTTGCCTTTAGCTGTTGACACTTTGGTTCCCTTTTTTCCTTTAGACTTTGAAATCTTCCGTACGACTCTTTTCTTGCACCAGCCATAAGTTCCATGACCGCGTGTCTTAGTTGCAAACTTGCGACTACTGCTGGCTTTACTTGGCTTCATAAACGACTTGTCTCCCGTTGTTGGGGCTGTCATTGTCCCAGTGCTCCGAAACTTTTTCTTCTCTTTTTCCACAGGCTTGAGCTGTCGGAAGTTTTCCTCTACAGATATCAAGTTGTCGCAATACTCAACAGTGCCCTCACTAGAACTGGATTGACGTGATAAGACTTCTTCTCGCAAGGAGATCAGATCTTGTATATCATCCATCTGATTAATCTCCCCTTTTGATTCGACGTTGAGTGTGGGTGATCGTATCCGAGGTAGTTTCTCAAGTGGTTTCCCGCTACTTCCTGTCGATTCCCGTCCTCTTTTTTTCGTCTGGCAGTTCTGATTGTCCGACGAAGAATTATGGTTAAAATGAGAGAGGCAAGTAGGAAGAGAATTTTCTTTATTTTCATCTACCTTTACCTGACCTGTCATGAATTCTTTACGGGAGCCGATTCCGGTGTCATTGCTGGTGATTCTACTTTTGCGAGTTTGAACACCTCTTGAAACCATAGATACATATTCTCTGCCATCTTCACTGTTTGTATCGAAAGGCATCTGCATTCTTAGCTGATTCTTCTGTTTCACCTGTGACCCTCCGTTCCTTTTCTTCTGTAGTTGCTTTAGCAGCCACTGAAACTTCGTTTCTGAACTTCCCCCAACCTGCCTGGTGACATTGATGTTACCAATACTTGCGAGGTTTCCTCGGATAACTGGATTTCCATAAACATGCTTTATCTGCCTATGTATGTCCTTACCAGTATTTCGAAGTTTTTCTCCCTTTTCACTTGTACAACTAGTGTGTTGCTCACTTTCACTTGAACTGGAGCTCTCTATGTAATTGCTGCAAGGATCTTTCACAGAAGACCTTGGAAACACCCGATTCCACGCTTCTTTAACCATTTCTCTTTCTCGCCTATCTTCTTCTTGGACTTGCTCCTTCGTTGGTCCAGTGAATACGGCATGTTTCTTTTCTATCTGGGAGCCCTTCTGTGCCTCGTTTCTTGATCCAGTGCTAGTGTCATCTCTGTTGCATGTTTTGCTCGTAACATATTTTCCGCTGCTATTTGATGATTCTTTAGAACATCCGAACTTACTTTCTGACGTCATGACCTCAGTTGGTTTTTTGCTTCTGTTGACTTTCCTATTAGTTTCAGGACTATTACTCTCATTATGAAAGTTTCCACTGGAATCTGCTTTATTCACGTTCCTCATGTAGCACCCAAGTGAATTGCAGGACTTTTCTTGCAACAGTAATGTGTCTACCTCCTTTCTGATACCGTTACTGTGGGGTGAGTGTTTACTTTGGATGCCCTCCACTGATGCTGAGGAGGAATCTTCTCTGTTCCGCACCCTTTGCAATCTCAGAACAATCTTTTCGGTTGAGGCTTCTGCATTTGTATCAGGTGGCTGTAAGTGGTACTGCTCTCCTTCGGGTGACCCGTTACTCAAGTCACACCCTAGGTCCGTCGACACCGTCGTGGTTGAACTTCCATGTGGGGTCTCATGGTCCTTCAGTGTTTCTGAATTCCGCTCTTCCATTCCATTTCCTTTTGATTTATTCTTGGCCTCTGCAGCTTTTTGACATCGTCCTGCATCACAGCGTAATTCTCCGTTCTGAATGGAAGTGTTTTCATTTATCCTTTCAGGTCTTCCATGTCTCTTCTTTGCCATTGCGTTAATACAATTGCGTAGGAGATTAGCGGTGTTGAGTAATTTATCAACAGTCTCATCGGATCGTTTCATCTTGTTGGCGACACTCCCCGAAGATGGCATATTTGAATCTGTCAAATTTGATTCTCTAACTCCTTTACCCTTTACAGAGTTATATGTAGATACCACTTTGGCATCTCTTTTGACACCTTGCTGCGCATTACTCAGCCTATCATCAAGTTCCTTTGAAGTAGCAATCAGTTGCCGAAAGAAGAGATCTTCGACTTGTTTCAATCGTTCTACCATCCTAACGCATTCTATTTCTTCCATTCGACCATGTTTGGCAATCAATACTCTAACACTCCTCAGTTCTTTGAGTTTAGAAGTAACGGCTTTCTGACGAACTCGTAACTCATCAACACTCTTACTATTGAGTGATCCATGGTCTTTTTTACATTCTTCACCCTTTTCTAGAGTATCTTTGGGCTTAATGGATGAGCTCTTGCCGTGACTGTCATCAATCTTCTGCTTACTATCTTCAGAGACATTAGCATTTGAAGTGACAGATGATGTGCTTGCTGCCCGTATTTCTGCAATTGTAGACTTGGAAGTTCCCTCATTTGAGGTTACAAGTGAAGTACGAGGAACCAAGGTCCTAGCGTTCTTTTGTAATTGCGCTGTGGTATGAGCCATGTCCTGATCCTGCCGCAATATGGAAGGCTGTTGGAGTCTGGATGTTTCAATCGACACATTCGTTGAAAAGGCTTGCTGTACTTGTTTAGAAACCTGATCAACCATTGGTACATTTGAGCCCATCTTAGTCTGATTTGAAGACACATTACCAACTTCAAATGTTTTTGCCTGGTTCGATCCCATGATTCCTTTCTCATTAGGAAGAATCATCACCAAACGTCCTTGGTCGTCTTTGATCACCGGAACATTGATGTATCCCAGCAGCCCTTGTGGCGTGGAGGACAAAGCTGCTGTTTCAGTATGTACTAACTTCGTCGATTGGGTTCCTCCATCGGTTCCTAACATGAAAACTTCTTTTTGAGCTTGACTGCTTGTGTTGCGTCTTTGATCAAGGCACATCGTTCGATCCATGTCGCGTTGATAATCCGATTTAGAAGCAGTTCTACCTGCAATTTGAGTACCAATAAAGTCATAACCGACAAAGTTCATATTTTGTCCTTGTTGGCCTTTGACCCCATGAAGGACGTTGTTTGGCAAAACGACCAAAGGGGGAACTGATAGACAAGCAGCATTATTTACCTGACTGACAACAGATCCATCTCCATGAGGAATCTGCATCGTTGGTCCTTTCACATCTATGGGTCTTGGTTGCCTTTGTAGACAGACACTGTTATTTTCAATCGTCTGAATCATACCTTGATTTTTATTTCCAATCACATGTAACACATTCCTTGTTGGTGTAACGTTAGCAGACGACGTCATAATTAAAGTCTGTTGTGGCGTGAGTTGGACATAACCTGGTGCAGGGGATAGAACATATGTCGGTGTCGCTTTGACTGTCTTGGCAGGTGCAATTCGGGTATATTGTTGACTTGGTGCCAATTTTGTAGACGAAGAATGGCTAGAGGCGATCGCATCACTTTGCAATATATCCACTGGATCCGTTCTCTGCAATTGCATAGGAGTACCATAACGTCTAGGCACAGAGTTTGATTTTGTCAATGGTATTTCAGGATCCGTAGTCTGATGCACGTTCTCCTTTGCTTCCGTTTCTGTATGTCCCGATGATGACATACTTATGTCGACTTTATTAGCATGTGTCACGCTGGAAATGTCTTTTGTTGAAGCGGGAAACTCTGAAGGATCAAATATAGTGACTTCGGTTTCAAAGGGAATCCCCGGCTCTATTTTCTTGCATACACCAGGAATATCATGGGGCCCACTATGGAGTGTTTCAACACGCGATATTGGTACATCAAGTTGACCTTTCTGTGGCATCATTTCCTTTTTGCATTCTGCAATTCCGGTTAATAACTTCTTTACACCAGCTTCCTGCACATCTGCAATCTCTGCCGCTAAAGTATCAGGACATTCACGCACTAAATCACTCTGCTCCAATTGCTGTGTATTCACGGTTTTCTCTTTGTCAGTCATTGACAATTGAATCTTACTGCAAACAGTTTCAGGGGAAATGCGAATGACATGTTCCTTCCGCGATGCAGCTAAAACCCTCCCGTTATCCTTCTGATGAAGATTGGATATCACTGGAGGAAGACCGTTGTGTCTTCCATGTGACTCTCCTTCCCTTTTTGCATCATTCGAGTTAGATTCATACAGTCTGTCATCTCTTGCAGCCCGGCTTTCTGCATGTCCTTCACCAGATTCTGTAGACATACCAACTTCATTCATATCATCGCAATGGTTGCTTACTGTATTTATATTTGCTGATCCTTTCTTCCCATCAGAAGTATCGCACGAAGAAGAACTATTTTCAAAGCTCCAGATTTCTTCTTCCCCCGTCTCATCTTGGGCGTCTTCAGTGTTAATCTTTGCCGTGGTCTGGTCAGCAGAAGTATCCATTCTCTCTGGATCAGGATTGCCACTGCTGAAGTTTGTCGGTTTACCACCGTCATGCTTATTTGACGTAGAACATCCCTTCATTGCTTCAGAAAAATGATGTACATCGGGACCGGTCCAGCCACAACCCTCTGAGCTCCTTCCCTTCTTGGCACTTTGGGGGACTGCCTCTCTTTCACAATCATCCGGCAGAGCTGCTTCCATGTCTTGCAGCAAACGAGTTGTTTCTGTAACCATTGTCTCCCTCCTCTCAGTTTCATTGATCTGCTGTAAATCAGGGGTGCTCGTCCTCCCCTTCAAAGCTTCTTCAAGCTTTTCATTCACATCTTTCATATTGTTTTCAAGTGATTTTGAGAGTCCTCTCTTTTCAGCTTCTTTCTCTGCTTTTTCTTTCCTCTTTCGCTCTTCTTCCAAGTGCATCATATACACCGCTCTTTTCCTGAACATCATCTCCTCATCCTTCTTGCTCGGTCCAGATTTCTGCGGTTCCTTCTTCCCCTTGTTGTCGATTCCGTAAGAGTAGAGCTTATGAACATATGTTGGCTGGTATCCAAGATACTCTTTCTTTCTCCGATCATCAGTCTGCTTAAGCAAACGATGTGATCGAGCATCTTTCTTGACTTCTGTCCTGGATGCTGAACTCGATTTGACGCCTTTCGCGCATTTTCGTTCGCCTTCCTTAAAGATATCTGATGCAAAATCGAAAATGTCTTCCGATCCCTTGACACTTTGGTCCAGCTTACTGGTAGTGGCTTCTTCCTTAATGGGATGATCAACGGATTTCTTATCTAACGTTTTATGTCTTTGCTGCTGATCTGTTTTCCCGCTTCCACTCATATCTCTACTTTCTCTACTGTCTTTGGTGTGGTGTCGTGAAGATCCATGGGCTCCCTTCGTCGAAGACGATCCTGCGGGTGGTGATCTCTTGCGCCATGAACCTTCGTCGTCGGCCCGGGTTCCTTTAGACTCAGACCGATGCCTTGATTTGTTATCGTCGCCTGTCCGTCTCGATCTCGATTCATCAGAGGTTAGTGAACGGCGTCGATCACCGAGTTTCTCTGAGGATGAAGAAGACTTCCTTTGCTCTTCTTCATGGTGCTTCTTCCCTGACTTTGTCCGCATGCGTTTGTTCCTTCTGCAATGAGAGCTGCCGCAGCTTTCTTGACTACTCTTCGATGCCGATTTGTGAACCTAGTGGACAAAACGAAAATAAAAACAATTCTTCCTTGTATATTTGTCACTCTAAAGACCACCTCACACCTTACGAATAATTCACTACCCAATTTTGGAGCAATCGCTTATTTTCTGAAAATGTGAATGAAAAGTATCTTTTTATTCGAGTTCAGTTTAATTGTAATAATACTAATAGAAAATTTTTGATGACTGAGAGTCGTAATTTTGGAGCAAAGGCCTAATTGGTTTCAGATCTTAGCCAATGGTACGATTGCTATGACTTCATTACAACTAGATATTCGACTCGCTCTTCGTCACTGATTTTCACCCAATCTTCACCATATAATGTGTCATTACCATGGCAACATGATTTCTGACACACACATTATATATGTACCTCAAGACCAATGCCGAATTTCATGAGAATCGGTTAAAAACCGAGGAAGTAGTTTGAACTGCAAGATTTGTACCTTATTTTTGTCATATATCGTTACCATGGCAACAAAATTTCCGACACATATGAAAAATATGTCTTGCACATCTTTACCCCAACACCATAAAATATGTGTGCCAAGTTTCATGAAAATCGGTTAAAAACTGAGGGAGTATAGTTCGATGCGCAAGATTTGCAGCGGACCGACCGACTGACCGTACACTAATTCCTATACCCCCTTGTTTTGTGAAAATGACAGAAATGCCTGTCCTTACGGCTTAAGATTGGGTAGCACAAAATAAAGACGATATGAGTATTTTTTTTCTCGCAAGAGTGATTTCATGTTTATTTTCAATGTGATAAGATAATGGAATGCGCTACCACATGCCATGTTGTCACATCCCCTTTCTTTCAAAATCATGCTATATAAGTCAGGATTCCAATATCATGGGGCGTTAGGAGGCATGCATAAGACTATGAATAATTTCACATACATTTATTACCAAATTGAAGTAACAACATTGAAATGTAGGCCTGTATGTTGTATTTAATTTGTGTTTCTTAACTCGTTAAGGCAAGCATTTTTGTAATTCTTTCAGAAAATAAGTCATTACATCGCATTTCCACTTTTCTTGGCAGTTTTTGAAAAGCGTCATTTTTGGTTCATCATTCAGCCGTTAAGTAACGGGTGTCGCAAATTATCCAAAAACCCCGCTTCCTAATAATGAGTTACAACTGTATTCCATGCTTGGTTTAAATTTGAACAATTTGTTACATTGAAAGATTTGATGGGGTTCTTGGGGGGAATTTACTTTTGACATTGAGCTTATGTCCTAAATATTTTATATTTCATTATTTATCCTGACATCATTATTGTTTTGCCCTTCAGATAAACGCAAGTAAAGCTTTCCATCAAGTGATTTGAACGTTACAAATGGAAGCATCCTTCTGCTGCTTGGTTCCTGTTGGATCTAAGATTGAATTTGTGACGTCATATATATTTATTTATTTATTTGTTTCTGATATTTTGTCAGGGAAGCCCATTCACCAACAAGTAATGGTCTTCCATGGGGACCTGAATAATGATAAACTTATTTTTACAAAATGCATAACGTTTGTACAAATATTCAACATTAGAATTCACAGTTCAAAAGTTCAAACAAAGCAATAATAGACTCGGCACAAACGAAGCGCAAACGAATACTTGTATTCTCGTTTGCAAGATAATGAAATATCCGTAAATTTAATCAGCTTGTATGATAACATTATGAAAACATTGATTCCGTCTTAAATATTAAAGCAGCTCCTTATCTGTAAATTCCATAAAATTTACTGGTGCCGTTTGCCCAGCTTTTCTCTACCCAAACGTAGTGTATCAAATACAAAGGTTATTATAATTGGGCCTTTCATTTTTCCAAATCCAGGAAAGAAATAGAAGAAAAAAAAAGCCTAGCAAATTGTTATCCGAGTTTTCAAAGCATGCTCAGGTGAAAGCGGATTGTATTCTAATGATCTTTGTCTTCTCCCTTTTTTAGCCTTAAACTAGATCTACATTTTCCCCTTTTTATTACCCGCTCTCAAAGTTGCTCTTCTCTTTTCTTCCTTTCTAGCTTTCTCTGTGTCTCTCTTCATCTGACTCCGAGTCTTTTTTCCTTTTCTCTCCGAGTCAATCTCTCCCCTCACTTTTTCTCTTAGGTGACTCCTGTGAGGATCATCTTTGAATGTGATCTATAATGCTTCCTAGACCGTTCTTAAAATGTTATTGTAGAATGATGAAGACATTATGGCAGGGTCCAAACTCTTCGCGTGTGTCTATACTTCGGAATTTTATCAAAAAAATTATTCAATTTCTTTAAAACGTGACATAGGGGGTGTTGCAAGAAAACATTTGCAATCAATCTCAAATATTCTGTTGCAATTTCACAATTGATTGATCACTTTTTAACTGTAGCAAATCAGATTATACTCCTTGTTTCATGGAGCAGATTAGCAATCAATCGCAAAATTACAATTGCACGGCATATGCTTGATTTCGGGAACTAATATAGACTTGCAATTGATCGCAAGTTTCTTGCAACGCCCCACTAGTCATCATATTAAGAAGCAACCCGTCCTAAATCACCCTGTACAGTAAACTTCTTTGGGATGAGATCAGTATACACGAAAATATTAGCAAACTATCGGCAAATTTGTCACCGCTTTAATTACCCCCGTTCAGAAAAACCCGAAATTCTTAACAAGCATCAGGAAAACATCAATTTGGAAACAGAAATCGTTAAAAAATGTGAATAAAATCAGGGGCCGCGGAACGTTTTTCAAAGTGGGGGGGGGGGGGGGGGGGGGCTGACCATGCAAATAATTACAATCCTATGGTCATTTTTACGCTTCCGCGGCCCCTGTAAAACGTGATATATACTGACCGATTCTATACATGTACGTCCACAAGTTGTTTTTGTTTGAATCTTCAGAAAGTTTTTGTCCGCAAAGTTAGTTCACACTCTTTCGGAACGTTCTTCGGCGAAACCCCTTAACCTAAATCTAGATCTACATCACATTTTCGTCAACAATTTATTAGTTTACGATCTTGACGTTAATTTGGTAGGCCCAAGCTATAACGTTAGTATTATTTAAATAGGTTTCATTTGTCTAAAAATAAAATTTGAATAGGTTATATTATATGAATGAAGTTTAGCCTGATGAATGATTTTTGAAATGTCCGCAAAGTTTGAACACATAGGCCCGTATTCTGAAGTCAGGTTTAACTTAGACTCAGGTTTAAAGTTGTGGTTTAAGTATGGGAAGCCAAAAGTATAATTTTTTTATTAAGTTGTACGTTTCTTATGTTATGTTTGGCAAGAGCCAAAAATTTCCCGGTCATATCATGGTATGAACAGGCGTAATGGTGTAATTAGCCGACTATTTTGAGAGGGTCAGATATTGCGTATAGGGCAGAATTCATCTTAAAAAAAAAAGTTGCGAGCGAGCGAATTTTTTTGACATTTTAAATACAAAAATCAAATTTTGTGATAGATTTTGATCCAGAGAATAATATATTTCAATCTTCTCTCTTTCCATTCATTTTTTGTGGTCTGTACGCCACTGTGAACAGGATTCTTTGCGGCAGTAGCATGAAGAGTACAAAAAAACGAGGGGTGCAGTATGGCGCATGTGCTAAAAAGCTGCTTAAAGAGCGATCGAAGCGAGCGAGAAAAAAATCGCCTTTTCATAAGAATCTAACTTTGAGATTATTCTTTGACACAAAATTCAGTAAATAAATCATATCCCACACTTTTCTTTTGTTTTTCTTTCCTTCCTTTTTTTTGTTCTTGGTTGTAGAACTTTTGGGGCCATGGTTCAACCATTCCATACTCATATACGGCATTGCTATGTGGTTGGGGTCCGGGGCGGAGCCCCCAGAACTTCTTGATATCAAAGCCATTTAAACCTCGCAGAATGCCGATATTTCTAATCAAATCGCGGGTATATACAGAATATAGCTTTTACACAACACATTTATTCAACCCAGTTGCGTAATGAACCAAATATTTTGAGGGGGCAAAACATAGCAATGTGGGAAAATTTGTAAACAGTCCCCAGCGAGCAAAGCGAGCTGGAAATGAAAAAAATGCCTATGGATATTAAATTCTAATTATGTGATAGATTTTTCCATTATATTCAGCAAATAACACATTTCATTGTTTCCATTCATTTCGTAATACGTTGTCTCCTGTAATTTCTTTTATTTCCTCTTGGGTGTGGAACCAAGACACCCCCACGCCTGTACGCCAGTGATTGAAAGAAGGGTCCCTACAGGGGGCGTTATAGATCCATTTGAAGGTTATAGATGAAGAGCCCCTACTGCGTGGGGTCTGGGGCAAAGCCCGGTCCGGTAGCTTATTTGCATAAAATTAAGCAAGCTTTATAGCACAATGTTGTGTGCTGTCCATCTTTCTCCCCGCTCTTTATTTTCAATCCTCGGCAGCCCGGTCGTGTTATTTTTTTTTCTTGTCCCTTTTCTTTGTTTTCCAATTTGGCTTTTGACTAGGCTAAGGCAATCTACCTTCGTTTCCCGCTATTGTCTGCCACTTTGTCATCTTTTAATTTATTTCCCATCATGTTATTGCATTACATAGGCCTATTTCAGAATGATTTGTTCTTTCTCAAATGTTCTTCTTTAGTTCCTTTTCCCGCTTTCCAACCTTTTCCATAAAACAAAATCTTCGTTTTCTTTTCGTTTTCCCTTTCCTTTTCCTTCCCCTTTCCCTTTCTTTCTCCCTCCCTTTTTTCTTTTCCCGGTGAAATCCGCCGGGGGGGGGGGGGGGGGGGGCTTTATGCCACTGGCATCAAGAAATCGCCAGTTTGCAAGCAGAGGTTTCCAAAGTGGTCAGTAAAATGTGATACCAACCGAATTTATGGCATTTAACCTCCATCTGATATTATCTTACCTTTGTCTGCTTGATTTCTTTTCTAAAGCTTTGCAAAACGATCGTGCGCAAATTAATAAGGTTTCACTTTTTTATGACACTCTTTTTCAGCCGAGCGCGCACTAGTCGATCGCCATGTATTTTGAGATCAAGATTCCAGCGAAACCCTTGACCTACTTTAAAATTCCGTCAAGCGAATTTGACTTTGGGATCTTGCCTTCCATCTGGTAGACCTCTCCTATTTATGATTTTGATTAATTTTGTGTGAACTGTGAGAAATTTTTGATTGAAAATCAACTTCATGGTTATTTTTAAAAATGTGCGCAAATTATGGTCACCCCATCATTAAGAGTTCAACAACTCTCTCATTTCTCTCTTTTTATTCTAAAAGACTTTCAAGAGTTTAAAAAATAAATCACTTACTGATGTCGTTGAGGATGATGTGGATGAAGACATGGAAACTTTTCCTCCTTCTCGTCTATGTCGAGCATTGCTCGATGATGACGACGCCAATGATGAGGTGGATGAAACTCGAGATGATCCCGTTGTCACTTTCTTCGGGGAAGCCACCCTGCTTCGTTGATTTCGCCAGTTCTCATCATCCGAGTTTCCCTTATTATGTCGCGTGCTCTCCTTGCCCATTTTAATTAGAAATCCATCTTTATTTCCCCAAAAGGATAAAAAAGGCGAATAACGAAGATTCAGAAAAATCCAGCAACAGACACACACAAAGCTCGAGCATCCATTTCTTCAGAGAAAAATCCATTGAAATTGTTTTGTTTATTTTTTTGTTTCAGCTCATGTTGCATGCACTTGTTGCGTTGAGCGCGTTGCCATGGAGAATGGCATGCGCGCGCATAACATTCACAAGCGCGTATGCATTGCCACTGGTGCTTACGCCATGCATCATAAAATACATAGTGCACATGCGGAATTCCTTTTCTATATATTGTAGTCTGCACAGTGATTATGCATACAGCTCTATGAGAACGGGCCTAAATAGGAGAGCGCGCATTAAGAATATCCAACCATTTATTATGACGTCATTTCTGATCGATCATTTTCGGCATGGTGTAATCAGGATATTATATTCGAAGGGAGTATTTGGGAGGGGCGGTGTATGGTTGCATTTGCAATCAATTGCAAACAGCAAATTATTGATGACTCGATTTTTTTTATTATCGCGAGTAAATTCGC
Source organism: Lytechinus pictus (assembly GCF_037042905.1). Lineage (NCBI taxonomy): Eukaryota > Metazoa > Echinodermata > Echinoidea > Temnopleuroida > Toxopneustidae > Lytechinus > Lytechinus pictus. Next base: position 14,510,409 of record NC_087250.1, on the reverse strand, counting down.
CATTCGCGTTTATTTAACCGCCTGTCATTTTTTCCTTCATTTCTACTTCTTCCACCATTCTTCTTTTTTTCATAATTTATTTTCTTCCCTCTTCCTCTCCTTCATCCATTTCTTCTCTTTTTGAATTTTCGTCTCACCATTCCCCACTTCATTCGTAGTCCTCTGTTTAATCAGCCACTATATCCAAAGTATCTTCTCATTATTCGCCAGACTGGATATTAGCCTTTCTAAATGACTATGGGAATAAATGATTTGTTACAGAATAATTCTTGTCGCATTTTTATGTCGTTTATACAAGTTGTGTATTTATTGAAACAATCAAAGCAAACATAGAGTATAGTGATATTACAGAACTATTTCAATAGATCTGTGGCGAAACAATTACAAACTAAATCTTATATCATCATATTGAAAAAACACACAGGTAATTTGTACATCAGGAAACATATATAAAGATAAATGCAAAGACCAGCTATCTGAGCAAAAAATAACAGCATTTGATAGAAATTAAAGACTTTTCTTCTTTTCCAAAACGAATAAACTTTATTTTCAAACAACTAGAGGACTTAGATCATATGGTTTCGGGAAGTCTTTATAAGGGGTGGGGTATTCAAAATAAAAATGTAAATGAGAAAACACATAATACAATGATTTCATCATAATATCATTCAGGTTAAACTGTTAAGAAATGTACGTCCTAGATTTATCAATCCAATCGAAATTATTTAGGCATTTTGAAGGGGAGGAAGAGATAATGTCCTTTCTTTAAAATTAGGTTAATATTTTCTTCTTTCTTTAAACATTTCCCTATTTATCATTTTAAAATGAAAAAGATTCTTCGGCTCTGGCATTCCTGTAGTACCCGCCCTCAAGCATGTCAAGGCAAGTAAAGAGAAGGGCACTAAAGAAAGCCATGGAGATAAAAGAGGTATAGAAAAAAAAGAGAGAAAGAAGAAAGGAGTATTCTCAACTCGGGTTTGATTTAACCTCTGGATAGCGTTTCATCAACATTTTTGTCTGCCAAGTTGTCAGATCTGACAACTTTCCTTAATTTTGATTGACTGAGAAGCAATGTTACTATGAAAACTCTCGGATGAATCATGAAACAGGACTTGTAAGATAAAACGTCCAACAAGTCCTGTTTTATCCGACAGCTACGTACCATATTAACAGAGCTTCTGAGCCAATCAAAATCAAGGAAAGTTGTTAGATCTGTCACTCGGACAAAATATGTTGATGAAACGCTTCCCAGGGATGGGGTGCGGGTTTGTGTGTGAGTGTGTATGTGAGAGAAGCGGAGAGAAGAGAGATACAGCGGGTGGGGTTATTTCATTGACAAACATTATGTTGTTTTGAGCACTTGGAGCCTTTCACAAAAAAAAATCCTTCCACGTCCTGAGAGATGTACAGTTGATGATGTCAAAAATCTTTCTTAAGGCCATCGCACACCTTACGACTGTTCGCTATCCGATTTTGGAACAAATCGCATTTTGCTCATTTTCTGAAAATGTGAATGGAACATGTCATTTTATTTGAGGTTAAAATTAATTGAAAGAATACTAATATAAATATTTTGTAAGATTGTAAGCCTTTATTTTGGAGTAAAGGCCAAATTAGTTTCAAATCGTAGCCAATCGTACGACTGCTATGACGTCATTACGACATTACGACTAGATATTAAATTTGCTTTTATTCTAAGAAGGATGATAGCATATAGTCACAGATTTGAACATAGAGATTCGTACGATGATTTCGAACATTACACATTAAGATATTCCAAGTCTCATTATTAGCATCACATTCTACAACGTTTTACTCCAAAATTGAGTCGCAGACCAATCGCAAGGTGCGCGGTCGCCTTTAATCGAGGCTTGAATTCACAAAGCATACCCCTTTCCAAACAGTTACAGCACATGGTTGAGTTATACGGTCTGATGCCTGTTATGTTGTGGTATGTTGATTGTCCATGGTGTTTGCGAACTAAAGGAAAGAATTAAAAGCGACTTAAACATAAATCATTGGATGAAAATAAGGTATCAGCAGGGGCGTCGATCCATTTTTCAGATTGGGGGGGGGGGGGGCATGCAAAATCATGAATCAGCTTTCCAAAGGCACTCGATCACACAAAACAAACTAACAAACTCACACACACATATGCCTATATATATATATGACTCATGAGATAGAGACACATATCTCACCAACAAATTAATGCGAGCGCGAAGCGCGAGCTGAAATTTCTTTATATTCTAAGCATTTTTGGTACTTATGATTAAGATGGGTATCTAAAAAACAATAGATGCGAGCGCGAAGCGCGAGCTGAAAATTTTGATATTTCGATCTGAAAAAATTGAGTTTAATGGACGTTTTTAATAAAGAACAAGATATATATCCAACAAAAGATTATTGCAAATCGAAGTGGGAGTTCTTTTGAGGTCTAGAACTGAAAACGGGACATTCTATTCACCTATTTAATCATGAAAAGTATGGGTTTTTGCTACAGAAATGATGCGAGCGCGAAGAGCGAGCTAAAAAAATTTTAGATTCCAATCTGAAAAGCGGACATTTTGAGCACAATTTGAGATAAAGAACGAGTTGTGTATTTCAATCTCGCTTGCTGATTTCTATGTAACATTACAATCTTATTTTATTTTTTGCACATGCGGAATTATTGGGGGGGGGGGGGGAAACGATATATTTGCCCCGCAATATTTTCATTGGTGGGGCGATCGCCCCCCTGCTCCCCCCCCAGGATCGACGCCTCTGGGTATCAGTGCTCGCGGTGCATTATAATCAAGAAAGTAGAGTCCGTTAAGCCCGTAACACAAAGGTTAGCGATCAATCGTATACGCTTGATATTCACCAATAGGACCTACTTGTACACTGCAGTCAATGCAATTAATCTTAGAAAAATCTTCTAAGATGATTGCTAAGCTTTGTGTTCTGGGCCGTGGTGTCTCGAGTCACTTTATTTGTTTGTTTGTATTTACTACTTTCCCTTTTCTTTTTTATTATATGAAATCATACTTATTTAATATTTTCATACTTATGTGTATGATACGTTTCCCACTTAACGAAACAATTAAAACTGTTAAAAAAATAATGCATATCTTTAAGATGTCATAACTTTGTTATTCCTTGTTTGATTTTGATCAAATTTACTGCCTCCTATCTGTCTGAATTTTTCTTAATAAGTTTAAATCATATCATTTTAACCCACAGTACCCCTTTAAGCCAAACTAGAGTCATTTAGTAATTTCGCTAGATATAATCTGACCTGTTATTAATGTTTTTAAATATGTTTCACCCTCTTTCGCTTTTTATTACCTTAATCGAATCAGAGGTTTTGCTATAACTAGGGCTGTCAACTTCATCTGATAGATATCTATAACATCGAAAAGTGAAAAGAAAGAGGACAAGGAAGAAGAAAAAAACCACATCTGTATTACGACAGAATGGTGCAGAAATGTAAATGCACATCAATACGGTTGGGCATAATTAAAGGCGAAGTTCACCTTGAAGAACAAATTGATGTAAAAATATCTTTAAAAAAAAAACATTGGTGAAGGTTTGAAAAAATCCCTCAAAGATTTAAAAACAGTTTTTAGAATGTCAAGTTTTTGAATTGTGACGTCATATACAGCTGCCCCATATGTTTATGTATAATGCATCAATTTCAATTTTTATGGTTCCTGATAACAAAAGTTTTTTTTTCTTTCAGAAGCAATGTGAAATAATTTGATATATATACTGAAGGTAAAATAAAACTATCTTCATTTTTTGGAGTAAAACAAGGAAAATGACACTAATGACTTTCAATTCATTGGATTAATTGTATTGATTACAACCTTTAGTGAGACGAAAAAACATCGATTATTATTACTATCAATATTATTATTATTTACTTTAAAGTCATCATTGAAAACTATCGAAGGGGGGGGGGGGGGGCAGTCGGCATCTCGATCTACAGGTCTTTTCTTTCAAGCAACTGGCGTCAAGTCAGTTGAGCATTGAACCAACAGAAAATCACTGCTAAAAGGTACTACTACAGTTTGAACAAACTTAATATCTCGTTTTTACACTTCAAAAATTAATAGTTTATCAATTAGTTGTTGTACAGTAATGTTGATTGACAAATGAAAATTTTATTTCGCTTACTTTTTTCGATTTTTGGTCCAGAAAACGAGAGATAGAACGACGAGACCTATAAGCATTACACCGAATATGACTGACAGAGAGGCAATAAGAGCAGCTATTTAGAAAATAGAAGAAAATAAAACGAAATAGAAAAAAAAATGTACACATTTTTACAAATATTTCCAGATTCGATTTTTTACTGGATCCACACTATATGATCATTATTATTGTTATTATTATTATTATTGATTGTTATTATCATTATTGTTATCATTGCTATTATTATTGTTATTATCATTGTTATTATCATTATTGTTATCATTGTTATTATCATTATTGTCATCATTGTTATTATTATTATTATTATTGTCATTATCATCATCGTCATCAGCAGCAGCAGCAGCAGCGGCAATATCATCATAATTATGGTCACTCACTATTCGGAGAATTTCCCGTTGGATCATTATTTTCCACTGTCGTTCTCACATTTGTTGTACTCTCTGATACCCCTCTAGTTGATTGAGTGGTCATGGTGGTAGGTCGTGTTGTTGGTGGTATGCCACTTGTTGTAGGGGGCTGGGACTGAGTAGGCTTAGATGACGTCACAATAGAAGTAGTCGCTATACGAATTCATAGTGTAAATGCAGGTGAAAAACTGAAGTAGTTGCTAAACGAGTTAATAATGTGAAGTAGCATGAATTAGGTGAAATACAAACACGATGTTGCCAGCCCATGACATCAATTATTTAGGTTAAACGGGATATGTCAGATTGCATTTTTGTAAGAATAAAGCACATTTAAACCACATTTGAAAAACTAATAGTAATAAAATGAAGTAGGGATAATTTTTATTGTAAAAAATGTACTGAGGTGGGTGATCGCATAACGTGAACAAACACACCCAAAAGAAAAGTTAATATAGATATGAATAACAAGACAAAAATCCAAAATAGTAACAAAATGCGAATCAATCCAAGAAAACAAAATATGTGAAAAGGGAACATACTGAATAATTAGGAGTTATGAAACCCTTTGAAAAAATATCACATCGGTAAAACAGTGATATATTTATGCCATGATTTCAAAATGTTGCACTGTAAAAGGTACTCCATTGCATTTGAACCTACATCATTCAAAGAGACAGAAGTATTTTTTTTTACAGATGCTTCGTTATAAAAGAAAATTAACATCTTTCTGATCAATAAGTAAGACAATAGGGGCAGAACAAGAACTAAAAGAAATTCCTGTTAGTTGAAATATATATAGTATTTGATCAAATTACTAACATATTATTGTAAACAAAACGAAAAAACCCGCAAAATTATAAAAACTGAAAAACACAAAAAACGCTTACTTTGGGATGTCGTTGTTTGGATTTTTCTGTCGCATTGGATAAATGATATACCATCTAGAGCCATAAATTCACCATCGGGAGGCAAGAAATATAAATGATCGAATGCAAGCTGAAATAAATATAACAACGTTTAGGAATTAAATATCAACGTTAAGGTGGAAGAGAACAAGGGCGGAAGAATTATATAAGAATTGATTTACGCATGCTCTTTCTCGAGAAAATTCAAAACAGACCCTGCGCAGATCGATTTTCTACGTCATCCAAATATAGGCATTGGTCTGCGCATGCTCAGTCCTGAAAACATAACAAAGCGAGTAATCTGCGCATGCGTAGTCCTGAGGGAATGTACGATAGAACATGCGCAGATCTAATTTCATTCAAATCAAACGAAAATTGGTTCATCTGCGCCTACATCGATTTTCATTTATATCATAGATAAATTAAATGCACTTTTCACACGAATGATAGAACACCGTAAGTAAATAACACAATAATTGACTCCTATTTTTTGCCGCGCTCCATGAATGTATTGATTTGATCTTCGTAAATCAAAATATGATTAATAATAATAATAACAACAACATTAATAAAAACAGTTGATCTATATAGCGTTGTTTGCCTGTGGATACAAAGCACTGCGCTTCCTATATGTAGCATATATGCGCTTAAGCATTAGAGGAATTTCTTCCTACCGGGTACCAATTCACTTAAATGAGTGCAGATAAATGTGGGTAACTTTATTGCTGAAGGAAAACACGCCATGGCTGGGAATTCAATTCAATTCAATTCATTTATTTCCTCTTTCAATCTTTTTACATTTACAATGATAGTTCAATATACATATTTACAAAATACAACATTTAAATCACTTTTTATAATACAGTAAGACCATGAAATCGAAAGAGAAGGAGACCAACTAAAAAGCAGAGCTTGTAGGGTGAAGGCCCCCTTTTATAAGTACATTTTATGAATAAAAAATGATATAAAATAAAGAAATAAACAATGTATATACTGTACATATATATAATGAATAAGAAATAAACAAATAGAAATAAATAAATAATAATAATAAAAAAAGATTCAGTATACACTGTATACAGAAATCATAAAACGATTAAACATAAAAGAGAAATTAATAAACACATTTACATATTAAGTTCTGAATTACATTACTTTGGGAAAAAAACGATAATCTAATATGAATTCAGAAAATATTTCTTAAGTTTTCCTTTGAAATTTTGTATTGAATTACATTGTATAATATCCTTTGAAAAAGAATTCCATAATTTTGGACCAATAAAAACAAATGTCTTCTGTGCAAACGATGTTCTATTCAAAGGTAAATGAAAGGAACTCGCCTGGCGAGTGAAGTGCTTATGAATTGTATAGTTTTTTACAAACATATCAGTAAAAGGTAAAGGTAATTGTTTATTGATAAACTTGTACATTAACTGTCCGAGTTGAAAATAATATAAATCTTGAACCTTCAAGACTTTATTTCTCGAAAACAGAATATTTGTATGTGCCCTGAATTCTGCATGACTAACAATACGAATCACCCTTTTTTGTAATATAAAAAGTCTATTAATTTGAGAATTCGCTGCGTTACCCCCATGCAAACCCACGAACCCACGTCTCCCTCAGATTGCAAGACGAGAGTCATAACCACAAAATTACGACGCCCCCAATTACACACAGAACTGCGAAGCTGAGCGTTATGTGTATGAAGATAATTGGTGGCCAATACTCTACCATAAACTGAAAGGTGAACTCTCCGACTATCACAGTGGCCTTCTCCCATCGGCCCGCCGAATCTCTCCCGCTGAAGAAAGCAAGCTGAGGTCCCGATACCACGTAGACTCGCAGCTCCAACTGCGCGGATGAATTGCTCATGTAGTAAAAGAGCTCTACTTGACAATGCGGACCGGAAGGGCCTACTGGAGGCGTGGTCAAAGTGTTGGCTCCATAGCTGCTCTCTAAGTAGTACCCTGGTGCTGCATTATAAACATTATTCATTAAAAAAAATATTTTTAAACAATGATCGATCATGATTGTTAACGCATGCTTAGATGGTACAATCGTCACTCTCATCAAAAGCATTATAAACCCTTTATACACAGGATTTTCTTAGCCCCGGACTATCGCTAACCCCGTACTATCCTTAACCCCGTACTATTTTTTTTTCCTTTTCACACATGCCAAATTGTTATTGCTAACCCCGGATAAGGAATGCTTGCTTTTCACACACGAAACTCGCTAACCCCGGACTAGTGGTAGCTCATGAATATTCACGAGCGCACTGAGGGGTCATTCGGGTCAAAATCGCGCGCGCTTTAAATACATTTGTCGATCATTCGTAGTACAAGTACTTCACTCCGGCTATACGATAGACCTAATTACGTTATTTGCTTGATTCTCATCGCCGTGTTCGCTGTTCATGAATATTCATTATGCTTACCTCTGATTGGACAACAGGGCCGGCACTGTTGCGGGGCATGAATGGGAGCGCTTAGCCCACTTTCGTTTTACACTAGCGATCTTAACCCCGTACTATCGCTCTTAGCACTGCAATTGCTGGGATAACCCTGCTTTTTTGCAGGGCCAAATAATCCCGTACTAAAGGTGGGGTTAGCCCACTTTGCAAAAATGCTGTGTAAAAAGAAAGTGGGCTAAGCTTAAAGGGGAATCCAGCCTTGGCCATTTAATATTGTGTTGGGAAGGAGAAAAATAAATTAAACAGAATGGTGAAAGTTTGAAAGAAATCGGACAAGTAATAAGAAAGTTATAGCTGCTTTAAAATTGAGATCACTAATACTATGTAGATTTCAAATTGGCAACTGGGTAAGTAAATTATGACAAGGGGCAAGGACAACTTTCCCATAGGCCATGTACTTTATTATCAGGGATTTGTGGTTTTCTCCTAAGTACCCATTCCCCTGGGGCAGTAATCTAAATATAACCCAGGTATTATATTGTTTTATGTCCTCATGAAAGAAAAATATAATTTGAAATAAAACTTTTGGGAAAAATTACATTTTAGCCATAATATGTATTGGAGTACATGGAAGACTAGTCCTTGCCTTACATCACGATGACATCCCATATGCGGCCAATTTGAAGTCTCCATGGGTATAGTGATTACCAATATTTACAACTTTTAAAAATTCATAACTTTCTTGTTGTTTGTCCAATATTGTTCAAACTTTCACCTATCAACTTGTCTGATTTTTCTTTTCCTTAGAAAAACAAGTTTTTATTTGGGTTGGATTCCCCTTTAACCCCGTACTATAGTACCCTTTTTACACAGGATTTTCTTAGCCCCGGACTATCGCTAACCCCGTACTATCCTTAACCCCGTACTATTTTTTTTCCTTTTCACACATGCCAAATTGTTATTGCTAACCCCGGATAAGGAATGCTTGCTTTTCACACACGAAACTCGCTAACCCCGGACTATAGTGGTAGCTCATTCACTCGTACCCTTTTTACACACGCTAAAATTTCCTTAACCCCGTACTATAGTACGGGGTTAAGCTAAGCCCACTTTCGTTTTACACTAGCGATCTTAACGCCGTACTATCGCTCTTAGCACCGCAATTGCTGGGATAACCCTGCTTTTTTGCAGGGCCAAATAATCCCGTACAAAAGGTGGGGTTAGCCCACTTTGCAAAAATGCTGTGTAAAAAGAAAGTGGGCTAAGCCTAACCCCGTACTATATGTGGGGCTAAATTGCCATTTAGCCCCACCTATAGTACGGGGTTAAGGGAATTTTAGCGTGTGTAAAAAGGGTATAAGTGGGGCTAAATGGCAATTTAGCCCCACCTATAGTACGGGGTTAAGGAAATTTTAGCGTGTGTAAAAAGGGTATGATGCAAAGCAAAATTTTGTTAGGATTTTTTGACCGCCTTTCTAGTTTTCATGAGGTGTGTTCACATCTAATGCTGATAACGTTCTTATGTGAACATTGCATATAGACCTACAATGCAAAAACACCGGTGTCAATTTAAGACTAGCCCAGTAGGCCTATCTTTATGGGAAAACACCAGAGAAGTGTTTTTTTAACACTGATTAGTGTAATTTAAATGGCTATCTGGTGTTCGCCTAAGCCCAAGTGGTGCTTTTTAACACATCTCTGGTGCTTTCCTATACAGAGGCCGAGTTGGTGTTAAAATAACACATGTATTTTTGCAGTGTATATGCATTATATCGAAAACAGTGTCCGTGGAAATGTTAAGTCTGAACTAGGATTGATGTATTGAGAAGGTAATTCGTGACCAATTTTTTTTTCTAATTTTGTCGTTTTCAGGACAACGGTGATTCAGCCTGAAAACATAAAACTAAAGGACCGACAAAACTAGTTCAGACAGGATGCGCAGATGTGTCATTCGTCAATTTCATCGTCATGACTGGATTTGTCACACAAAGCGAAAAATTCCTTAATTTTTTATTTGGCTATGTCACGTGCTCTCCAGTTTTCATGAAGTGCTTTCATATCTTCAACAGGTATTTTTCTTGTAGACCTATATCGTGCATTATTTTGCACTATATGAGTAAAATGTTATGTCTGGACCTATTGAAAAGGCAATAGGCGTACGTGAAAAAACTCTCTATCGTCATTTTATAGTTTTGGAACAACTTCGATTCACCCGTAGACAGTCGTAAAAACAAGCAGGAGGGTCGACGAAACATCTTGTTTAACGCATGCGCAGATGGTCCGACCATCAATTTTTACGAAAGCTCCTTTATTGGCTGTATGCTGCCCGGCTCTACAATTTTCATCGTAGTGCTTTCATATCTACTGCTGATATCATCCTTACATATAGACCAGGGCCTCGTCTTACAAAGAGTTACAATTGATCCAATCAATCGTAACTCTAAGGAAATCCATCAGTGTCATACTTTTTTCTACAGGAAATATGCACAATGTCCTTTGTAAACAAAAAGAAGCACAGTGAATTTTCCAGAAAACAATGAATGCATGAATGTACATCATAGAAAATATTTTGAACAAACATGCATAAAAGATGTTGACATTGCTGGCCGTCCATAGTTGTGATTGATCTGATCAACCTCAACTGTATGGAAATCCATCAATGCCATATAATTTCTACAGGAAATTTGCACAATTTCCCTTTCAAACAAAGAGAATTTGCAATGAATCGATGAATGCATAAATGTACTGCATATCTAGAAATATTTTGCCCAAACATGCATTTAAGATGTAGATGTTGCTGGCTTTCCATAGTTGTGGTTGATCGGATCAATCGCTAGTATTCGTAAGACCCCTGTTCGCATTTATGAACCATCGATATTCAAATAAGCTGGACGAGCTCGCTGTGCGCAGCCGCCCGCACGGCATTGAAGCAATTGAAAAAATTGTGTAACATTGCGCGCGCTTGACCAATGGCGGAAATCCAGGGGGGACGTGTCCCCCCTACCAAAAATAGTAGGGGGGGGGGGGACACAATATCAAATGTCCCCCCTACTATTTTTGGTCTTTTATAATGGAGAAAAATGCATCATTCACATTCGAAATAATACATGTATTTTGGACTAAATGACCTTACATTTTGGGTGAAAACCTTCTCTTTTTTTTTTGGGGGGGGGGGGGGGGCTTGTCAAATTTCCCAGAGTGACTAAAATAAGATGAGGGGAAGACATGGAAAATAAAAAGATTTTTTCATGTCACTATATGAAATTTTCGCTCGCGCTTCGCGCTCGCATTGCCTGTCAGGTGAATATGGAGCTTAAATATCAAGTTTGGAAGTCAATATACATTACACATTTCACCTCGGAAATCGAACTTTCATTATTTTGTGTGATTTACAAACTGATTTTTTAAAAGTGCTCTGTAAAAGTGACAGCTTCATGGTCTGAATATTGACATTTTTGCTCGCACTGGGCGCTCGCAAATTTCGATTTATTAAGTACCTATTATTTTTGTGTATTCCATTTAGTTTGAAAAAAATCAAGTCTGATTGTCAAAACGTATCAGATAGCGCTGGCTACTCGCTCGCATTTTAATTGGCGATTTATGTATGTCTCAATATTGATTTTCATGACAGTTTATCAAAGATTTTGGCTCGCGATTTGCGCTCGCATTAATGGTTAAAAGATATTTTGACTGATGCATTCTATTCATAATGACAAAATTGCTTGAAATGTCCAGTTTTCAGGCCATAATATCATCAGATTTCTCGCCCTCATTAGGCATTAATAATTAAGATATTAATAATTTAACGATTAAATTGTCCCTTTTGTTTCATCTCGCGCTTAGCAAGAGGAATAGGAAGATAGTCATCATTTTCATATGACATGTCCCAAGGATGTCCCGGTCCTATACTGTCAAAACTCAAATAACAATGAAAAATATCAGCTCTTTATTAAGTGCGATCAATATCCACCTCACAATTTTCCTACAAAGTGCTTGAAATATATAGCTGAAATTGACTCTTTTTCAGATTTTTCATGATAAAAGAGGTGTATAAAATGCCTAGATTCTAGGTCTAAATCTGAAACACGCGCATGTTTATTCAGATACTCAACTTGTTCTCTATTTAAATCATTATCCAGTTTCAGATCACAATATCAAAAATTTTCTGCTCGCGCTTTGTGCTCGCATTATTAATGTAGAAAGATCCCCTATTCCTTATCCTTTTCATGATTTACAAAACTTGAATAGATCGAGTGTCCCGTTTTGGGTCTAAATCTCGAATTTTTCTGCTCGCGCTTCGCTTGCATCAATTGGTTAGTTATATAGCTACCCTGTTCATGATTAGGAAAATTGATTAAAATTTTCGATTCTTTCTGTAGAAATGTCAACAATTTTCAGCTCGCGATTCGCGCTAGCATTATATGATTGTTGAAATATGTAACGTCTTCATGGTTAAGTGCAAGCAGTCTTTAACAAGTACCTTTTCGATCAGTTCAAATTTAAAAAAGACATTTTATGGCTGCACTTTGCAGTTTGCACTCGCATTATTAATGTAAGGACCGGGTGTAAGGAAGGCCCCCAATTACTCATCCTTTTCATGATTTACAAAACATGAATAGAGTTTCTCGTTCTTAGGTCTAAATCTCAAAATTTTCCGCTCGCGCTTCGCATCAATTGTTTAGTTATATACCTATTATATGTTTCAGTTACAAAAAGTGCTTTGAATTTCCATTCTTTGGGCTCGCATTATTTGATTGTTGAAATATGTTACTTATTCATTGCTAACCTGTATACCCAACTTTCTTCTAAAAAAAATCAGTATACCCAACTTTCTTCTAAAAAAAATCATTACAGCCATCGTTGATCCATTGGTACATATATTTAATATCTCTCTTAGCACTGGACGGGTCCCTAATAAAATGAAAATCTCCAAAGTCATCCCACTGTTAAAAAAAGGTGATAGCCAACTCGTTTCCAACTATCGTCCAATATCCTTACTAACTTCACTATCTAAAATTCTAGAAAAACTTGTCCATATTAGAACAAGTGATTTTTTTCAAATTACACAACATTTTTTCAAACTTCCAATTTGGATTCCGTAAAAACCATAGTACTTCCCATGCTATTCTGTCATTTATTAATAAAGTCACCACTTCCATCGATAATAGTTGTCATACTGTCGGTATTTTCCTGGACTTCTCCAAGGCCTTCGACACTATAAATCATGAAATTCTCCTTCATAAACTGTGTCATTATGGAGTTAGAGGGAAGGCCTTGGAGTGGTTCAGGAGTTACCTCACTGATAGGACCCAATTTGTATCAGTAAATAATAGCAATTCGACTACTCTTCCAATTACTTGCGGTGTCCCACAGGGTAGCCTATTAGGCCCACTTCTTTTTATTACTTACATCAATGATATTAAAAATACATCAAATTTACTTTCATTTATACTTTTTGCTGACGACTCCAATATTTTCTTTTCCCATGATGATATTAACCAACTCGTTAGAATCGTAAATTTTGAACTAACAAATGTTACAGATTGGATCAAGGCCAACAAACTTTCGCTTAATCACCAGAAGACTAACTACATGCTTTTCAGCAATAAAATCAATACTCTACCTGACAGTATTTTCTTTGATAATTTCGTTCTTAATAATGTTTGCACTACCAGATTCTTGGGTGTCCTTATTGACGACAAATTATCCTGGAAGCCTCATATCGATAGTATATGTAAAACAATTTCTAGAAACATTGGAATTATTAATAAACTCAAACATTTTCTCCCTTCCCGCACTTTGTTAACATTATATTACACCCTTATTCTACCATATATTAATTATGGAATTATTGCCTGGGGATGTGCAATACAAACACAACTAAATAGAATATTACTTCTTCAGAAAAAAGCTCTAAGAATAATTTTTCAAACACACTTTAGATCACATACTGATATCTTATTTTTTGAAAATAACATTCTTAAAGTAAGTGACATGTATCTTTTCGAACTTAGTCAATTTATGTTTAAATTAAGCAAGGACGACCTTCCCGCCATTTTCTCTAATATGTTCCGTAAAAATACATCCGTACACTGCTACCCAACAAGGCAACGACAATATTATCATCTCCCTTTAAAAAGAACTTTATTTGCAAAGAATTCATTTGTCTTCTCTGGGCCTGCCTACTGGAACTCTCTGCCTCAAGATTTCAAAGAATCCCCCAATGTAAATATTTTTAAACGCAAACTGAAAAAAATGTTAATTCTGCAATACTCGTCGCAAACAGGTCAAGCTGAATAACTAATTTAATCATACTCGACTATTGTGTATATGCGTATTATATGCGCTCATATTATATACATAGTCATGTATATTATTCGTTTAATTATTTTCTTCTTAAAATTGCAATTAGCCAAAGTACCTGCTCCTGCTGCCCGCCTTCTTCTTTCTTTCTACTTAGTGTACTGCACTCCTCTGTCCCTCCTGTCTCCCCCTCACCTCCTCCTCTCTTATAATATTGTAAAACGTAATTTTTTCTCACACGATCCATCAGTTACGTTTTTGTCAAGTGCACAAAAATTGTTTATATTTATTTTTAAACAAAATTATTATTAAGACCCAATATTTATTTGTTGTAATTTTGTAATGTAACTAAGATAGGGGCTTGTCTCTTGTACAAGCTTTGCTTTTTTTCGGCAAGTCCCTCCGTTTTACTTTTAAATACAAATGTCATTTGAGATATCTTTATTTACTGAATTGTGTTCCTTAAATCTATGATTATGTTATATATATTATATTTTGTCTTGTAGTATTTTCGACCTTGTTATGTTATGTTTATCATATTATGTACAATTGTGAAACGGAAATAAATAAATCAAATCAAATCAAATCAAACCTTTTCCATCAGTTAACATCGGCTCGCACTTCGCGTTCGAAGTAATTATTTAGTTGCATATACATCTTTTTCAGGATAACAAACATTGCCCAGAATGTTCAAATTTTAGGAAAAAATACATAAAATTCCCCCCCCCCCAATTTTTTTTTTATATAGATAAGGATTATGATATTATATATGTATGTTGAATTATAAGAATAAAGCTAAAAAGTGGCCATGAGGACTACTCCTTCAATGAAACAAACAAAAATCATCTTCGAGCGGCCGATCGGGGATTAACATATGGCTGAAAAAAAAATCGCCCCCCCCCCCATTGGCGAAGGCTGGATCCGCCCCTGTTGTCCCCCCTACCTTTCGGGACAGATTTTCGCCCATGCCAATTGGAGTACTTTTTTGGACCCCAAAGAGTGCGTTGTAGCTCTAGCCTCCTAATGAAATCAATGATAGATATTCCGTCTTATCACTGGCGTAAATCCCGGGGGGGGGGGGGGATGGGGGGATATACCCCCCCAACTTTTCGAGGAGGGGGGGGGGATGGCCTGTACAAACATCCCCCTCCCACTTTTTACGAAAGAAATGAAAAAAATCACAAGAGATAATTGTTTTATTGGTGAAAATTCTTCTTAAAATACCGCTTAACAAAATAAAACAATATTATTGAATCATAAAATGCAAATAAAGAGCCAGTTCACCATTTCCAAACGAAATACTTATGTCCTTGTTATAACATTGAAGAGAAACCCCCGTTTCTTCCAATTCATCAATGTTGGGGTCTTTGGGAAGGGATTAAGATGGAATGTCATAACATTTTGAATGTAATCTCTAATAAAACCATTAAACCATCATGGGGTAAAAAAAAATAATAACATTGGAGGGGTATTTGCCATATGGACATAAAGTGGCGTAAAAAAAAACGGGGAAAAGGGGAAAAGGAGAAAAGAGGGAGAAAGGAAGAGAAACGTAGTGGGAAAGAAGAAAATATTATTCATGACAATGTTATATTATATTATAATTATGTTATGTTACATTACATAAGAAACATTTTTATCATAACTTTATGAAACATAATTTGCCCAGGGCCTACGTCTTCATTGTTCCTGGTGCTCGCATTGTCTTTTTAACGAGATTTATAATCCTGTTGTACTAAAACATCCCGTTTAAAGTCAATATAAACCAAATATATTTCCTAGCACTTGAGTTATCACTGTTTTATGTAGTGACATATGCTTCTTTTACATGACTCAAAAAGTGATTGCCCCATGTAAAGGTCTTCGTATATATGAAACATTTACTGTCCGTGATTACGCTCGCATTAGTGGATTGGTGAGATATGTCTGCTCTTCATGAATTCCTAAAATCAGTCCTTAAAATGTCCCTTCTTCTGATCTGAATATCAAAAATTTTCAGCTCGCGCTTCGCGCTCGCATCATTTGGTTTGGTTTAATGAAATACGTATGGTCCTAGTTAATTCCTACAAACATGGCAAAGAAACCTTAGAATGCCCCACTTCAGGTCTGAATCATCTAAATTTTCAGCTCGCGCTTCGCGCTCGCAATATTTGATTAGTGAGATGCGTATGATAATCATGATTGCAATGACTACAAAAAGTGTTTGTGTTCAGATGTAATTATAATAAAATCAGCAAGCGCTTGGCACTCGCATTAGATGACTATGGTGAGATATGCATACTCTTAATGGATTCCTAAAATATATTCCTTAAAATCTCGCTGTTTGGGGTCAAAATATACGAAAATTTCAGCTCGCGCTTCGCGCTCGCATTGTTTAGTGAGACAGGTACCTATCATGATTACACAAATTTGATTATAATGTCACTTTTAAGGTGTGAATATAAAAAAATTTCAGCTCGCGCTTCGCGCTCACATTATTTGATCAGTGAGATACATATCCGTTTAGTGACATTATCCTTAAAATGTCTCTATTAGATCAGTATAACTGGCAACTGAGCGCGCTCACTCAGTGATTCAAAAATTTTGCTGGTGCCCCCCCCCCCCATCGCCGTGACCCACGGTACGCCACTGTGGACATATCAATGACAATTCCTTGCATATCTAAAAACATGATTGCAAAAAAATGCCAAAATATATCAGTCATCCCCCCCCCCACCCATCAACACGGATTTACGCCAGTGCGGCGTTCTATGCAATTTTTATCTGGATGAGGGGTATGAAATTATTTTACTATACCTGCCGGGTTTGAATAGTGATCGGTTGGGAGATAATCCGGATCCGAACCGGCTTCCCGTCGACGCCAGCCGAAATGAACAGAGCCACAGAAATCCTCATCAAATTCACAATTTCCTGCAAATAGTTAAAAATAGTAAGTTAATTGAATGGCTCGCTCTACATAATGTCAAGGTATTTTGTGAACGTTGAAGAAAAAATATAAAAAAAGTCTTTGCTTTTTCGGATAAAGGGTTTTAAACTACGCTAAGTATATTGGGCACAAATCATTCGTGAAATTGTTTTACTATAGTTGCTAATAAAAGAAATTAGCCATTTACAGACCAAAAGCTATGTTGGCCTTTGAAGAAGCACATGACTTGTAATCCCGTAAACGCACTCCTATACATCCAAGCATACCCAAATAAGAATCCTAACCGAATAACATGTACTCACACACCCACATGCATCCACCATCACGCACGCATACACAAGCATACTTCCACATGCAGTCACCATTACACACACAACCATACACACCATTACACATATCCTTTCCACATTCAGATGACTCCAAACTTTTCTTTCTAGTTAGATTTTTATTCATGCACGCGCACACAAGCATATTCTCACTTGCAGCCAACGGCTATCACACACACACAAACACACACGCACACACACAGCGCCTCCTAAATAGATTTTTCCAAAACTTTTTTTTTCAAAAAAATTAGATTGTTTTTTTGACCTACCGCAGAATCTCTCGTCCATAGAGTTATAGCACTGGGTCAGAAAATCGCAGACCTCGTGTTCTCTCACGCACTGGCCATCCCCGCACTGGAAGTCTTCTTCGTTCGGACAGGGCGCCAGGGTGGTCGGACCAGGGGTCGTGGACCCGATAGGAAGGGGATCTTCGGAGAGGTCACAGTTCAAAAAGCTGACGTCATCGATCGCGATGGCAGCTTCGGGCCCTTCGCCAACTTTCGCTTCGATGATAACCTGTTGAGACGATAAAGTATGTACGTATGAAGTGTGTAGAATTTTGTCTTGTGAATGATAATTAAACCCATTCTTTCATTCAGATTCAGATTCATTTATTTCACACCTCTTTAAAATACAAAAATACATAAATACAAATAAAAATCTTATACGACAGAACAGATATTGACAAGTATAAAGTATAAGTAGTCATAAACAGATAGTAAAACACAGTAAATAAAAACAATGATTTCCGCTGTACGGCGGATGTGGGGGAAAGACAGAAAGCCATTGGCCTATCGAGGTCTATCCCCCTGATTACCGTACAACAGGAAAAACAAAACAAACACAATGCAAGAAAGGGGATAACAGAGGAATTAAAATCCTAACTAGCGGGGGAGAGGGGGGGGGGGGTGGCAGGCAAAGGAGGGGACACAAGTGTTAATTATTTAATATTGTATAATATTGTGTTGTAATAAGTCATTATGGCGTATATACACATAAATATACTGATACAGATGTATATATAACATTTAGAATTTCACTTAATTATTCTATATTTTATGATAAATATGAATTAAAAGAAGAAGAAAAAAAAAGTACTTGCACCAACATGCTGTATGACATAAGAAGCAGATTAAGCTATAGTACAGTATGTAAGAGAGCATGTTTGTATTTTCTCTTGAATATGTTTAATGATTGACTATCTTTTAAATGATTTGGAAGGCTGTTCCAAATCTGGGGCCCTTGATAGCATATACTTGCTCTGGAAACATCATATTTAAGAAGTGGAATATATAGGTCTGTAGAATTTCTGCAGTTATATTTATTTACGTTATAGTTATAGAGGAAATATTCATTAATTGAGAGAGGAAGTAGATTATGTATAATAGAATACATAAAGACTGCAACGTGAAACTTATAAAGGTCATTCAAAGGGATAATTTGTAGTTTTTTATAATAATGGTTCGGAGTGAGCATAATAATTTGAGTTTGTTATAATGCGGATAGACTGTTTTTGTAGTTGAAATAATCTTTGGAAAAGGTATCTATGACATTGTCCCCATACAGTTATACCATAAGTAAGATGCGAGAAAATCATCGAATAATATAAATTTACAAGGACCCTCAGTGGGAGGAGGTCCCTTACTCTGTATATAATGCTCCAGTAAATCTTGATATTTTCCCTGAAATATACCCGACATGATCTTTCCAAGTTAATTGTGAGTCTATCCATATGCCAAGAAATTTCACAGTATTTTCTCGTTTTATTTCGATGTTATTTATCATTAATTGCATATCACAGTTGATGGATCTGCCTTTCGTGTGGAATATAACATATGAAGTTTTTTTAGCATTGATTTGTAATTTGTTACATAAAAACCATTGCTCATAGATTCTCAACTCATTTTGTAAGTTATTTTTTATCTATTCAATATTATTGCCTGACAGGAAGAAACTAGTGTCATCAGCAAATTGTATCACTGATGTATTAGTACTAATATTTTGAAGGTCGTTGATGTATATTAGGAATAACACTGGCCCTAGAATTGAACCCTGAGGGATCCCGTTAGTGTTTTACTTTGTTTAACTCCAGACTAACACAGTTATCTCGTTGTCACTTCGATGGAATGCTAGAATTTATTTCTCGAATATTATGACAAAGATTATGAACACAACGTCACTTTGTTTGACTTCATCTACCCGATTTGTCTTTTTCTTCCCATCTCATGGATATATTTTTGGTCGCAGAATTGGAATTATTTTTAATTGATTATTTAGATGTCAACAGGCGCTACGTAAAACAGTTGCCGTGTTTTCTAATTATTGAGTGAACTAAAGTCTAAACCATTTAGAAATTAGATTTAATATATCTTTATGATATATAGATGCAATGAGTTGAGTAGGTTTCACGCTTGTTGTAAAAGAAACCCGGGAAAGCTACAAAACGAAATAGGGAATATATTAGAATGTAAGGTACTAAATTACAAGAAGGTACATCCCACTCCTGACACCAAAAGTAAAAATACAAGATGTTACATACAGTGAACAATACAAAACTATTTCTTAAGTTTCAATTGAAAGAAATCCAATGCGGTGACACAATCACATTGTGATATTTATGAAAGACTATAATCATATGAAAACTCAGTGTTGAAATGAATTGTGGAAGTCACGAAAGCAATGGGAGAAATTGCATTAGCTTAAAAGCCGAACTTACCTGGAAATTGTCAAGAACGATCAAACTCTCATCAATATAGATAAAACTGTCGCTTGCAAAGTTGGAATAACTACGGACAAGACTAAGAGCGCCCCCATTGGTCGTCCTGGTGTATATGTTTAAGGTTCCAACGTCAGGACCATTGCCAAAAATGTAGAGCCGTATCTGCGTGAAGACAATATTTTTTGAACATTTTACAAACCCATACTTGCTGAAATATTATCACGATACGTATCGAAGCATGAGCAAGATAATAATCGTCAGAGAAACCAAAACATAATGTTGGTAAAGATTCTTTCAAACACTCTTAAGACAAAGTGTTAAACCGGCATCCTTAAGATCTCATAAAGTGAATGCCTTTGAGGTGCTGATTTGCAACACTTGAAGTGGCAAAACAGCACGTCATGTACACTGAGCACCCCAAAAGCAGTCGATATACACGCGGGTATATCCGAGCTCTTAAAGATGAAAAATGCTGATTTTAGCACTTTAATTTTTTTAGATTGGATATTGAGCTCCTTATATGTTGACTATTTCATCATT
This sequence comes from Lytechinus pictus, assembly GCF_037042905.1. Taxonomy (NCBI): domain Eukaryota; kingdom Metazoa; phylum Echinodermata; class Echinoidea; order Temnopleuroida; family Toxopneustidae; genus Lytechinus; species Lytechinus pictus. The sequence goes on along the minus strand of NC_087250.1, from coordinate 14,489,670 downwards.
TTCTTGGATCATGCAGATCTTAACGTCTTTGTCAAAATGTTCATTCGACAGCGCAGATTTTGAGATTTGGTTGTAGAACTTACGGTGCACGTCGACGCTATTCCTGTTTCCAGGAAAACCGGCGACGCAATCCTTGCGACGTCCCCTTTGTCTCTCCCGAAGGCTTCGGCCAGCAAGTAGTATCCGCTGGCTCCATTGGTTGTGTGATCTCTGGTCGGTGCGTACTGTTTGTCGGGAACATGGACACTGGCCGTACGAACCCAGGGATAGTCCCACGGAATGTGTGAGAACGAACATAGATTGGTCTCGAAGTTACATCGTGCTGTGTGTCTATCAGGATCTAGGAATTATGAAACACAGATGTTGATTTTGTGACACGACATTATGCCCATGAGACATTTTCTCGGGTATATAGTACCGAAGCGATGACGTCAGCTGTCATGGTGTCATGGCGGCCTGGTTCTATACAAATGAACCCGCCGAATGAAAGCGTGTTTCTCCTAGGAGAAAATGGCTGCTTTCGGAATTTGATCACTGTCTTGCAACCTTTTTTTCAGACAAGCCAAAGTCATAAAAATGTCTACAGACGATCGTCAGCTGCGACTCTGTTTAGAACCAGCCCGCAACTGACGTCACACTTCGGTACTCTAATAGATGGCATAGGATAGGATTGTAAACGAGTTTTTAGTTCAGAATACTCTAAAGATCAGGGTTTATTATTTTAGTTCTGGAAGTTAGGTTTTATGTTTGGAGTAATGTGCATATTTTCCATCGAAGCAATTGTCGCCGGAGCAAATGTCATGGAATAGGACTATATTAGTTCATCGTTCCTATTCAAATTTGGTCCTATATTAAAAGTCTAAATGCGGGAGTTAATAATCATCGTTACTGCTCTACCTGCCGACTGACAAGGTAGTCAGATATATCAAGGAACGGGCTAGGAGTGTCAGGAGTGCGATATCTGTGGGATATAATGACACTGTAAAAAATGTGGAAATAAGTTGAGTATCATAATCTCATAGCGCCCTCCCTCAGAGGACATGAATATACGCGCCAAAAGAGTTCAATTCAATTAAATTCATTCATTTTCTCTATCAATCTTTTTACATTTACAATGATAGTTCAATATACATATTTACAAAATATAACATTTCAATCATTTTTTTATAATACAATAAAACCATGAAATCGAAAGGAAAGGAGACCAACTAAAAAGCAGAACTTGTAGGGTGAAGGCCCCCTTTTATAAGTAAACTTTATGAATAAGAAAATAAGATAAAATAAAGACATAAACAATATATATATATATATATATATATATATACAAATTAAATTGGGATGTATCAAGTTCAGGGAAAGTGCTCGATGTTTCAACTGAAGCAGAGCGTTGTAGAAATTTTCCTCACCTCTGGTCTACCAATGGTTTCGCGCCTCGATCACAGGCGGCTCATCAGGACACTTAAGCTAGTTGGATTTGGTGGGGGCCCTCGGTTGGGGCAATGGATGCATTTCACGGTCCGGCGGTTCTTTGATCCTTCTTTTGTGACGGCATGTACTGATTAGTTCGGACCTTCGGTTGAGTGAGTTTTTCTTGTGAGTTGCGATAATGAGTTTTTCGTCTAAGCATAGGTTGCAGATTCCACTTCCCCGCATTGCCAAGTTGGATTTTTTCATTATTGCCCATTTTAAATTGTATCGTTCCCCTTTCTTTTGTAGATCCCATATGTATTTAGATAGTTCTGTTTCGTTTTGGTATTTCTCGTTTCGGAAAGATTTTGTGTGGTTTCTGAATCTTTCTTTAAAAGTTCCCCCTGCTGGGCCAAAATACACTTTGGTGATTGTATCTCTTTGGCCGTGCGTGGCAGATGCTTTGTATATTATCGACTTGGCCAGGCAGTTTCCCCGTAGAGGGCAGTCTTCTTTCACTCGGCAGTTGCATGTTTTTTCCGGAGGGTTCTCTTCTTCTTTTGATTTTCTGATGACTTTTTCGTTGTGTGATACTGTGATTTGATGATCGCATTTACGTTTTTCATGCAGCTGTAGCTAATTTTTACAGTATTTTTGTTAATATATATATATATATATTGAACAAAAAAAAAAGATAATAATAGAAATAAATGATTCAGTATACACTGTATACAGGAATCATGAAACGATTAAACATATATACAAAGAGAAATTAATAAACACATTACATATTAAGTTCTGAATTACATTACTTTGGGAAAAAACGATAATCTAATATGAATTCAGAAGATATTTTTTTCCTTTGAAATGTTGTATTGAATTACATTGTATAATATCCTTTGAAATAGAATTCCATAATTTTGGACCAGTAAAAACAAATGTCTTCTGTGCAAACGATGTTCTATTGAGAGGTAAATGAAAGGAACTCGCCTGGCGAGTGAAGTGCTTATGAATTGTATCATTTTTTACAAACATATCATTAAAAAGTAACGGTAATTGTTTATTGATAAATTTGTACATTAACTGTCCGAGTTGAAAAGAATATAAATCTTTAACCTTCAAGACTTTATTTCTCAAAAACAGAATATTTGTATGTGCCCTGAATTCTGCATGACTAATAATACGAATCACTCTTTTTTGTAAAATAAAAAGTCTATTAATGTGATAATTCGCTGCGTTATCCCACGCAACAACTCCGTAATTCAAGTAAGGTAAAATTAACGTTGAATACAATGATAACAAAATATAATGAGGTAAGAAGTAACGTAATTTTCTAATGACACCAATGTTGCGAGCAATGATTTTACAAATATTATCAATATGTGCTTTCCAACAAAGTTTTTCGTCAATGATCAGTCCCAAAAATTTAGTAGATCGCACTCTTTGAATGACAGTATCATTTAAAATTACATCTTTTGGTACAGTCATAATCTTGTTGCTAAATAGCATGTAGCGAGTTTTTTCTAGGTTAAGAGAGAGTTTTGTTAGCTGTTATCCAATTAGAAACATGTTTTAGTTCGTCATTGAATATTTGCGTCAATTGCTCTGGGTCGGGGTGCGACAGAAATATATTAGAGTCATCAGCGAAAAGTATAAATTGAAGCAATCTAGATGACATATCAATATCATTTATATAAGTAATGAACAAAAGTGGGCCAAGAATGCTGCCCTGTGGAACTCCACAAAGGACAGGTTTACGTTCAGAAATATCACAATCAAGTGAAACGAACTGTGAACGCCCGGTTAGATAATTCTTGAACCACTTTAGTGATTCCCCTCTAATTCCATAATGAGAAAGTTTATAAAGGAGAATGTTATGATCAACTGTATCGAATGCTTTTGAAAAATCTAAAAACAAACCAATCGTATTCGAAGACTTGTCATAAGCTTTGGCAACTGTTTGAACTACTGAAAGTATTGCGTGGGAAGTGCTACTCTTTTCCCGGAAACCAAATTGAGTATCGGATAGGATGTTGTGCTTTAAAAAAAACCATATGGTTCGTATGTGAACCAATTTTCAAGAATTTTAGATAAGTTTGTAAGCAATGAAATAGGTCTGTAGTTACTTGCTAAAGAACTATCACCTTTTTTGAAGACTGGTATTATCTTAGAAATTTTCATTGATTTTGGAATATTTCCCGATGATAATGACAAATTGAATATATAAATAAGAGGGTCAATTATATAATTAATAAATTTCTGTAAAAGGTTGTTATCAATGTTATCAAATCCTGCATTTTATTTGATTTTAGGCTAGATATAATTTTAATTATCTCCTGTGCGTTCGTAGGAGAGAAAAACATAGAACTTTGATTTCTATCCCCCAGATATTGATGAAATGAATGGGAGTTTGTTGGTATACTTCTAGAGAGCTTAAATCCAACTTGTGAAAAGTAATTGTTGAAAATATTTGCCATCTGAACTTTATCTTCAATAATAGAATCACTATGCATAAGCTTAGTTATCTTTGAAAACTTTGGTCCATTATTGATGGTAGAATTGATCAATTTCCATGTTTTTTAAAGATCATTCTTGCATTGATTAAATTGATCATGGTAATATGCCTTTTTAGCAGTACGGATGACCCCTGTTAGTATATTCTTATAATTAGTATATTGGCTCCTAGTATTCTCAGTTAATCTTGATATATATTTATAGTAAAATCGATTTTTTTTTCTTCTATTTATCGAACGAAGAATTGAATTCGTTATCCAAGGTAGTCTGGGTGATCTTTTATAGTTTTTGGACTTGGGCTTTGCAAAAGGAATATTTTCGTTAACATGACTAATGAAGGTATCAATAAATGTTTCGTAGGACTCGTCAACACATTCTGTACTAAATTTTTCATCCCAAGATTCTTCTTCTAAACTCTGTTTCAAACGAGATATATTTATATCACTATACACACGCCTCTTAGAAACATAATCGGGAAGTTTGTTTGGCTGATATTGATTAGAACAATACATGAAAATCGGGAAATGATCAGACATGTCTGAGATAATTATACCAGCTTTAAATTCTGAACTTATATTGGAGAAAAAATTGTCAATCAGAGTTGCGGAAGTATTAGTGATTCTAGTGGGTCTAGAAATAAGTGGCAAAAAGGAGGCAGAAAGGAATGTCTCTAAAAAGTCATTTGCAAAAATATTAGTATCACTCGCTAACAGGTCATAGTTAAAGTTTCCCATTATGATACATCTTTTGTTTTGAACAGAATGATAATGTAGTAAATTATTTAAAGTGTCTAGAAAATCAGCACTATTGCTGCGAGGAGGCTTATAAACAACTCCCAATACAGTTTTTCTGTTATCACGATCACTAATTTCCATAAAAAAAGTTTCTGCAGTTTCATTTATTAAATTCATGTCTTCAATAATAACATACTCAAATAGACTCGGCACAAAAATTGCAACACCACCACCAATTTTATCAACACGATTATTTGTAAGTATATAACCTGGGAGTGCATTCATATTAATATATTTATCTGACAGCCATGTCTCAGTTAAACCTATTACTGTATTTTGGGGAACACCCGAGTTATCTAAAAATAAACGAAATTGTTGAAAATTCTTGTTAAGGCTTCTGATATTTAGATGCAAAATAGACAATTAAGCAGGAAGAAGGTAAACCTTTGAAAATGTTTTGGCTGAAGCCTTAGTGTAGTAGTTTGAAGATATGACACTCGAAGCCCCATCATTTGGATCTAAATCAATTTTTAGTTCATCATTATTAGCACCAATATCATTAATAACATCATTGGAATCATTGGAAATGTTCGTAATCATATCAAAGTCAATCATTATTTACATAAAACACCAGTAATTTAAACATATATGCGTAAGAGAGTTTTACTTAATTTTGTTCAGATCCTCTTCTCGATGAATAGCAACCGGTGGAACATTCGAGCTCTTCCTCACCAGAATGGTGCCATTCATTGTCCATAAGAACTTGTATCCCGCCTTCTTTCTCTCGTCATTTGCCTTCTTGAGGAGAGACTTCTTAGCTGGAGCTAGATTTTCGTTGAGGAACACCTTTCCTTCATCTCTTGAGAATCCCAGGTGACGGGTTGACGTTTCCCTCAATTTGTCCGGCCTTAGTATAGAGTATCCCTCATCCTTCTGGTCGTGAATCTAACGATGATTGGTCTGGCTGGACCACCTTCTTTTCTCTGACCAGAGTTGCCAGAGTTGCCAGAGATGCGCCAGCTGCAGATCATTAACACATGCAAGGCAATGGAAGAACCTCTGAGATGCCGGCGCGACAACGTCAATGCATGTTAAAGGTCTATAGGGCCTACTCTCACCCGTTTCATGAGCTACAGGTCAGTTTATGAGCAAGATAACGCATTTGCATCTAAGCCTAGGCATCTAAATTGTACTCCAGGGTAATCTATGGAGTAAAGAATTGCTTTACAAGAGGGCCCTGCACAGGATAATAAGCGATTTCAGACAGCATCACCCCCCCCCACACACACACACACACACATACCGCACATGATCTCATCCGAATAGTCGCCGCAGTCATCAGTAAAATCGCAGACGTCACTGAAGAAAACGCACGCCCTGTTCGAGCAGCTGAACTCGCTAATACATGTCTCCTCTGGTTCGGGGAAGCCACATCTGAGCATTGTGACATCACTGATGGCTGTAACCCCGGGGGTTCCCCCAATGTAATGTGTCGCTAAAAAGTTGAACTGGTGGAGAAAAGAAAAAAAATATTGCATAATTTCGAATCGCTAAACTGCTTTAAAAATCAGCTCCTAAAGCATCAGCTCTTTCAATCATCGTGTAAAACCCCGAAAGAGAACCTTCTGAATCTACTTGTTTACATAAGCATATGCCTACCACCCCACATCATTTCGGCTTAGCCACCTTTCCTTAATTTACAAAACCGCTTTATTTATTCTTAGCTGAATATAAGGCCTTTAGTAATGTAAAAATGTGCAAGGAAATTCAATTCATTCGAATATTAAACGATATGTTGTCAATCAAGTGCCAAGAAAGAGCTAATTTCCGAGATTCGCCTGGTATAAATCACCATCAATTGGGAGTAAAGAGCTTTTTTTTTTGGGGGGGGGGGCTTGTTATTTTGAATTTTGAAATGAGTTGAGGTGAATGAAGTGATGGGTCTGTGAAGTTATTCATCGATGTACCTGGAATGGATGACTAATGCGTCCCACGGATAGGACTGCTGGCTGCCAAGAATCAATAGCAGGCTTAGCTGCTCGGTAGAGGGTCGTCTCTTCTTCAAAATCACTTGTATAGGTCACCATAAGAGTATCTGTAGAAACGAGACATGTTTTCTTTTTATTCGTACACAATTATTGGGGAAAAAAGAACAAGTAAAATTACACCTGAAAAACTGGCATGAGTAGAAGATGGATCTTTTTGAATTATTAAGAAGAAGGGGGAGGAGGAGAAGAAGCAGAAGAAGAGGAAAAAGAAGATGATGATGAAGAGGAAGAAGGGAAAAATTGTAGAAGATATAAAGATAAAGAAGAACAAGAACAAGAAGAAAAAGGAGAAGAAAAGAATAGTAGTGGTGGTAGAAGAATAATTAAGAAGATGAAGAAAATACGATGATGAAGAATGCTTGTGCGCCTAGGTAGCCGAGCTAAAGCCGGGGTAATAATAGCAGGGCCCGCTGGGAGAACAGTTTTTGGAACTGAAGCGGCTACCCTGGGTTAATATACCGTTATTATTATCATTATTATAAGAAGAAGAAAGGGAAGAAGAAGAAGAAGATAAAGAAAAAGTCGAAGAAGAAGAAAAGAAAATTTATCAGTACGTACCTAGTCCACTCAGGTAATAGGAAAATTCCATCAGACAGTCAGACCCAACTTCCTGAATCACCGGACTGACCAACCTGGAGTACTCAGTCCCATCTAGAGGCATTGCCGTGTTGTCAACAATCATGTATGTCCGGTTGGAATAGAAGGGATTCGTTACAGGAAGTACAAGGGTTGGAGGCGGTGTGGTCGGGACATCTTTGCCATAGCGGATCCATGGAAAGAGACTGGTGGGATCGGTTGTATATCCACATTGGTCTTCTTGAAAGTTACATATACCTGTGATGATAAGATTCGTATATGATCATATAAATTAGCTGTCAAAGAATTTTAGTTAGGTGTCTATATCATTATGTTTCCCTTTGATCCCGCTCGGGGGGGGGGGGGGGGGGGAGAGCACTCGGATTTTGATAGGGTAGGTGTATGGGGCACCAAAATCTGAAACCATATTCTTAAGAACTTGACTTGTTATGGAATTAGGGTCTTAGACACTAGTAGATAGCCATCTGTAAGTTGCTAAAAACATTAATGTTCAGGTTGTGATTTCAAAACCATGCAGGTATTGGCAAAAACGCAAGATGAAGATTTTTCTTACCTTTTGGTTTAAAATATAAGCGAGAATTTGAAAAAGAATACAAGTTCAAAGACTTGTAGTCTAACGGTTATCGGTGGTATGGAAAAAGAGGAGGCAAAAGAAGGGGGGCAAAAAAGAATTTCCTTTTCTCCGTTCAAAGGGGAAAACAAAAATGTGAAACTTTGGACTACTGGCTCCGGGTACTGGCTGACTGAATGAGTGAGATTGTCATACCACAATTGAGTTCATCTGATCCACCGGGACAATCGGACCGCATGTCACATATCTGTTGAGGGTTGATGACCAGCCCACCAGTTGCACACTCAAAAGGCGGGGCTGGTGTGCCTTCGTCGTCGCAGGCGCCCTCGCTAAACGTGAGGTCGTCTATTGCTACGTCACAAAGAGATGATGCCCCCAGTGTGCCTTCAATTAAAAGCTGACAAATTGGAAATAATTAAATCAAAAACATTTTTATCATTCAATTTGATATATGATCATTTGATACAATGACTCAATCATATTCAGCATGCATTAAATGACCATTAAAAATTGACGACCTTGTGTTTTGGTGTGTGTGGGTTAGGGGGGGGGGGGATTCAACCAAAACATGGCATGATTTTGTTTTCCCTATTGATTGAAAGGGATAACATGGAGTTATAACTCAAACCTTTATATTAATTTATTCTTTCATTAAATTAGTTTCCGCCATCCATTGCAACCATTTTCATATTCTTTGTTAGGGGATAGGGAGTTGCACAGAAATTAAATCCTTGGGCCCGTTGCATAAAACTTTTGCCCCAAAAATGTGTAATTTTCAATGGTATAATTTTGTTTGCCAGAGTTTTTGTTTATTTGTCAGAGTTTTTAATGGCAAATGTTTTATGCAACGGGCCCCTGCTGTTTCTACTGACATTACAATAATTATATAGGAAACTATTTGCACAAAGTAAAACTTAACAAATGGTCGATTTTTTTTTGCAAATGTGGTCATGACGTATAACATTTAATCATTTGATATACTATTGCTCCACGATATTATTAAGCTATGTAGGCCTGACACCCAGCCTGACGTCATGACCAATAGAAAGAGAATGAGCGGGGAGGGTGACATAAAGAAAGCAGCGCATCATAAACATTGTGCAGGTACACTTACCCTATAAGGGCCAGAATGTGCAAAGCTAATTTGTTCTCTATTCCACTCTTGACCTTTGACCCCCGTGAAGGTCCAAAGGTTGACGGAATTTGAAGCGGTCTCCGTGGCAACCTAGGACATGTAATATAAAAATACAATAATCAACAATAGATCAAATGCAAAAAAAAAAAAAAAAAACACCAATATTTTAAACCTACAGACATTGGCGTAGTCGGCATTTGCATGATATATATCATTCGACTATTTTTATCGCCCTTTGATGTAATTGATTGTATATCGTAAGGTTCCTTTGGCAATAGTGTGCAATCTCTAATTTGCCATGTTACACGTTGTTTTAATTATTCAATACTTTTTCTTCCGCTCTACAAAAAGAGTTGTTTGCGCTCCTTTTGCGCCACACACATTTATTTCCTACTGGGATCACACAAATATTTACAATATTTTTATGGTATTACGTAATCATCTTCAAAACGCGCGTTACTCATTGCAGAACTAGGCCCACCATTTGATAGTAAATCTATACCAGTTCTTATCCTCAAATTATGTGTATTAATTACGATAGCGTGTGTCAATTAGTTTTTACAGTAGACATGCATGCTTATTTACGTCTGGTACCGACATTTTCACGTCTCCATCCGACAGACGTGACCACAGCTAGAACCTCGGATCAGGTAACATGCCAACGTTGGCACAATGTTGGAAACTCGACAGTCGTTGGACGGCGGGAAAAAAAATTGATCGATCAACATTGAATCGACGTTGGAAACTCATTTGATGGAAAGATGATAGACAGTCAACAATGACAAGACGTTGACATCGTAGGAAACTTGTTAGTTAGAGAGTTGTTGGACAGATTGACAATGGCACAGCGTTTGAAACACGTTTAATTGGATAGTTGTTGAACAGCCGACAATGGCACGACATTGACAAAGTTTGAAATTAGTTCGTTGGAGAGTTGTAAGACAGTTGGCAATGGCACAACGTCGGAAACTTGTTTGTTGATTAATTTGTTGATTATAGGATAGGATAAGATAGGATGACAAAGGTTAGAGTATTTAAGTTGTAAAGGTGAACTTCACCTGGAAACCAATAGATAATTTTGTTATGATTGGAATAACGTTGGAACAATGTTGACAGACAACGATGAAACATTGTTGATGGAAAGTACACGATGGAAACAGAGGACAGACTTGGCGTTGTTTGGTGATATTTGTTTGGGATATTTTCAATAATTTACTCACAGTCAAAGTATTTTCGCTGTCCCCAGAGCAAGACATGTGGTACCAGAGACCGAAACAGACCGAGGCCGAACCCGTCTCGAGGCCAGTCGACTCGAGTCTCGCCCGTGAGCCGAAGGAGCTCAGAGACGAGTCGATGAACAAGTACCAGCCGGACGGAGTCCCGGTGGTATGGTCGACATCAGGGCTACCCAGTTCGTTGCCTGTGTCCCCGCTGTGACGTAACCAGTCAATCTCGTCACGATTCTCCGTGTTCGACCAATCACAAAGGTCGACTTCAAAGTCACATGAACCTGAAACAAGACGCGAAGTTGTCGGCATGTCTTAGCGACGCTTTATTTATCATGGCTAAAAGAAATACAAGCATAACTATTGCATAAAACAGTTTGTGTCTGGTCTTGCGCATGCGCAAATGATTATTATTATTATCATTTTGGGGGAAGGGGTGGCAGATAAATGACGCAGAAGCTACGTCCCGAGTGTAGGGTTGAAGAACAGGGAACTGTATTTTTCTCATCCTTGACGAGATTCTTATAATTTGTGGCAAACCAGCCTTACTAAGTATGCGCGATGGATGCCATCATGAGGTGCCAATCGTTTCACAAATAAATTATCTTGCTGTCTATTTATGTAGGCCTATATCTATGTTATCAACAAGGTATTTAATATATTTATCTACCATTTTATTTAAATTCCGATCCATCAATAATCTTTTCACCTATCCATCCGGATATACTTATCCACCAATATACTCTATCTATCTACCTACCTATCAATCTATCTATCCATCGACTTAAAAAAAAAATCTGAATAGCTGTCTATCTATCTATTAATCTTTCTACAGATGTATCTACCCTTTCCCCCTCTGATTTGGTTATATTTTTAGCTATATATCTAGCAATAACTATGCAAGTCTATCTCCTTATCATAATGATAAGGAGATAGACTTGCATAGTTATAGCTATAATATATATAATGATAATCATTTTAATCGTTCTTCATACCTTTCTGTCCAGTACATCTTTCGCCTTTCACGAAAACGTCATCAATGGCAACATAGGCCCCGGATATAGTATCCTCAACGGTCAGCATGAACCGGAAGAGATTCTCTTGAATCGTCTCGACCTCCATTGACCCCTTCCGCCAGAAGCTTCCCGTTGGACCCTGTATCAAGGAAATAATTGACGAAGTTATTTTCATGGATTTGTACTTAGAATTCTTCCCTCAGCCAATCAGATTCGAAGATTTCAGTAGCTTATAACAGAAGTCACTGAATGAAACTCATCCTGATTAATTACATGGGGAGTAGAAAAGTTTGGTTGTTTCGTAAAAGATTGTGACTGACCGTGCCGTCGAGTTAGAATAGAATATATTTCATTGATATAGTCTGTTTGTCTCAAATTATTTCATTTAATCGAAAAGGTAACTAAATATAGTTTGCTTCAATTCATCTTTGAGGTAAAAAAAACAAGAATATAGTCATTTTCATTACTTTCTATTTACATTTTGACCACATTTTTAAATATTGAATTCAGGAGCAACTTGCCCTTATTATCATAGTGGTTGAATTGTGTTTCTAGTGAAAGTGATTCTAGTTTAATATTGTGGCAGGAAATGTTAGTACTGCATATTATAATTAGGAAACAGAATATAAAAATAGGTATCTAGAGAAAATGTTAGAAAAGTTGGGCGAGACATGATACAAATTGGGAAATATTGAAGTGAAAATTGAAATTTGAAAATAAAATTGAAGTGAAATATATATTGTATGTATTCCCTAATGGCGTGCCATGAATACGTTTAAATGTATATTCAAGTTTGGTCATACCGTAAATGTTTGAGATAGGGATGAGACATCAGACTGGGTAATATCCAAGAACACTGCAGTCACTGTGAACTCCCCTATATCCTCTGATAAGATTAAAAGTTGTTCAAAAGGTTGTTCAA